>NC_073398.1:34264603-34533019 GCF_028641065.1 Leucoraja erinaceus | reverse complement strand
GGAGAAAAGCAAAGACATCTCATTGAAATTCCACAATGTTTCAGTGAGACCACTTTTGCAGTTCAGGGCACTGTTTGGCATCTGTTCCTAAGGCAGGGGATACTTGCCTTGGAGTCACTGCAGCATCGAACCTCGGGTTTGATGTTTGGAATGCGGGATGTGTTTATTGAAGAGGTATTGAGGAAATCGGACTAAACTCAGTGAAACTTACAGCAAATGTATTAATGATTGAGAGAAGGGATTGAGGGGTGGATAATGAGAGGCTGTTCCTCATTCTGGTAAATCTAGCATTGGGGTGGGGCCATCATTTTTGACTTAGCAGAGATATGTTCTGGTGGAGCGGATTGGGAATATTCAAAATTTTCTACCTCAGAGGACTGTACAGACTGTCATTATTATATTGTGGGAGCACTCTGTCAATGAAGCTGTTGGAATGTTGTAAAAACCCAACTCTTCAGTGAAGCTCCTTTGGATGGAATCTGCTGGTCATCGCTGCTCTGACCATGATGTGACTCCAAACATTCACTAAGGTCCTTACTCCCACATTAAATGCTTCAGGGGTTAAACACACAATGATACCCCAAAACACTGTGTGATGAGCATTTTTGAGCAAATTGCTTTTTGGCAGTTATTTCCAGCTTTATCAACAATCACTCATCACAAGATTAAATTGATCATATTTCAAAATTACAAAGGAAAATAACGAATCTGCCCTCAGTAAGAAGTGTTAATCAGAAACATGTTATGTAACTCTCCTCTCCTCAACAATCTGAGATCAGCCGTGGTTTTACTGCAACTGTCACTTCTGCATAATCAACTGTCCTTTACAACATTCCACAGGCTCCTACCCTGAACCATTCTAATTAAATAATGACCGGTTGTGTTTTTCTTCACAAAATAAACTCTCCAGGACATTCCTAATGCCCAGTCCTGATATCCGACATCCAGAGGACAAACACAGGACCAGTTCCCTTTTCAGCACCTACTCCAACCTCATCTACCATGTTTGTTGTTCTCTGTGTGGGATCCTATATATCGGCGAGAACAAACCCAAACTGGGCGATCATATTGCTGAAACCCTATGCTCGATCCGCCTGAGCTGACACCATCTCCCGGTTGCCAAACATTTAAACTCCCCTTCCCATTCCCATACTGACCTTTCTGTCCTGGGCCTCCTCCACTGTCAGAGTGAGGCTACCTGTGAATTTGAGCAACAGCACCGTATATTTTGCTTGGGCACCTTACAACCCAACAGTATGAGTGTTCATTTCTCTAATTTCAAATCACCTTTGCATTCCCTCTCGCCCGACCCTTCCTACTGCCTTTGCCATCCTCCCAGTTCCACTGTTCGTATCCATCTATCCCTTTATTATCACCTCTTCCACAGCCAACAATGGCAGAGAATTCCACAGATTCACCACTCTCTGTGTGAAAAATGTTTTTCTCATCTCGGTCCTAAAAGATTTCCCCCTTATCCTTAAATTGTGACCCTGTGTTCTGGTCCTCCCCAACATCGGGAACAATTTTTCTGCATCTTGTCTGTCCAACCACTTAAGAATTTTGTAAGTTTCTATAAGATCCCCCCTCAATCTTCTAATTTCTAGCGCGTACAAGCCAAGTCTATCCAGTCTTTCTTCATATGAAAGTCCTGCAATCCCAGGAATCAGTCTGGTGAACCTTCTCTGTACGTCTTCACTATGACAAGAATGTCTTTCCTCAGATTAGAAGACCAAAACTGTACACAATTCTCAAGGTGTGGTCTCACCAATACCCTGTACAACTGTAGTAGAACCTCCCTGCTCCCTGCTGCCATCTGGGTGTACCTTGGCCTAGGGGGGTTTGTATTAAAAATACCTTTCATTAGTTTGGTCACCAGCAGATGTGATCCTATGGACTGTTGTCCTGGTGCCTGCCATAGATAGGCTGACAGTGCACTCCTAGCACAATTTATTGTGCTGTAACTCAGACCTTCATCGTAGTGAAGGCTGGACAGGAACTCCAGCACGTTCGTTATTGTTGCTGTTCTATATGTTGCCCCAGTTCTTGAACAGTACACTTCCCACTTCCTGATGCTGGAGAGGTACTGTTTCTTGGTGGGTTGTCGGTGAGATGCTGTCATCATGTCCATGGTCCTGTTTGACAGTCCCAGGTCCAATAATGGTCTTTTTAAATTCTGCATCCAACAGATTTATTCTGTCATGGCACGGATGACTCTCGCCTGTGACAGGGTGGACCAACAGATCTGGTCTTCTGGGAATGGTCATGGGCGGTTCAGTGACCATGTTAAGGACCACAGGGAACCATGGCTGTCTAGGCCAGTCGGGTACTACAAAAATACCTGAAGCAGAGTCCATTTGTATTTTGCGTAGGACCCGACTGATGAGGCAGAAGGGGGGAAAAGCATAGAAAAACAATTTTCCCCAATTCAGTGAGAACGCGTCCATCGCTGCTGCCTCAGGGTCTGGTTCCCAAACATAGAAACATAGAAATTAGGTGCAGGAGTAGGCCATTCGGCCCTTCGAGCCTGCACCGCCATTCAATATGATCATGGCTGATCATCCAACTCAGTATCCCGAACCTGCCTTCTCTCCATACCCCCTGATCCCCTTAGCCACAAGGGCCACATCTAACTCCCTCTTAAATATAGCCAATGAATTGGCCTCAACTACCCTCTGTGGCAGAGAGTTCCAGAGATTCACCACTCTCTGTGTGAAAAAAGTTCTTCTCATCTCGGTTTTAAAGGATTTCCCCCTTATCCTTAAGCTGTGACCCCTTGTCCTGGACTTCCCCAACATCGGGAGCAATCTTCCTGCATCTAGCCTGTCCAACCCCTTAAGAATTTCGTAAGTTTCTATGAGATCCCCTCCGAATCTCCTAAATTCTAGAGAGTATAAACCAAGTCTATCCAGTCTTTCTTCATAAGACAGTCCTGACATCCCAGGAATCAGTCTGGTGAACCGTCTCTCTGCACTCCCTCTATGGCAATAATGTCCTTCCTCAGATTTGGAGACCAAAACTGTACGCAATACCCCAGGTGTGGTCTCACCAAGAACCTGTACAACTGCAGTAGAACCTCCCTGCTCCTATACTCAAATCCTTTTGCAATGAAAGCTAACATACCATTCGCTTTCTTAACTGCCTGCTGCACCTGCATGCCTACCTTCAATGACTGGTGTACCATGACACCCAGGTCTCGCTGCATCTCCCCCTTTCCCAATCGGCCACCATTTAGATAATAGTCTGCTTTCCCATTTTTGCCACCAAAATGGATAACCTCACATTTATCCACATTATACTGCATCTGCCAAACATTTGCCCACTCACCCAGCCTATCCAAGTCACCTTGCAGTCTCCTAGCATCCTCCTCACAGCTAACACTGCCCCCCAGCTTAGTGTCATCCGCAAACTTGGAGATATTGCCTTCAATTCCCTCATCCAAATCATTAATATATATTGGAAATAGCTGGGGTCCCAGCACTGAGCCTTGCGGTACCCCACTAGTCACTGTCTGCCATTGTGAAAAGGACCCGTTTACTCCTACTCTTTGCTTCCTGTTTGCCAGCCAGTTCTCTATCCACATCAATACTGAACCCCCAATGCCGTGTGCTTTAAGTTTGTATACTAATCTCTTATGTGGGACCTTGTCGATAGCCTTCTGGAAGTCCAGATACATCACATCCACTGGTTCTCCCCTATCCACGCTACTAGTTACATCCTCGAAGAATTCTATAAGATTCGTCAGAAAATGATTTACCTTTCGTAAATCCATGCTGACTTTGTCCAATGATTTCACCACTTTCCAAATGTGCTGCTATCCCATCTTTAATAACTGACTCTAGCAGTTTCCCCACTACCGATGTTAGACTAACTGGTCTGTAATTCCTCATTTTCTCTCTCCCTCCCTTCTTAAAAAGTGGGGTTACGTTTGCTACCCACCAATCTTCAGGAACTACTCCAGAATCTAAAGAGTTTTGAAAGATTATTACTAATGCATCCACTATTTCTGGAGCTACTTCCTTAAGTACTCTGGGATGCAGCCTATCTGGCCCTGGGGATTTATCGGCCTTTAATCCCTTCAATTTACCCAACACAACTTCCCGGCTAACCTAGATTTCACTCAATTCATCCAACTCCTTTGACCCGCGGTCCCCTGCTATTTCCGGCAAATTATTTATGTCTTCCTTAGTGAAGACGGAACCAAAGTAGTTATTCAATTGGGCCGCCATATCCTTGTTCCCCATGATCAACTGACCTGTTTCTGACTGCAAGGGACCTACATTTGTTTTAACTAATCTCTTTCTTTTCACATATCTATAAAAACGTTTGCAGTCAGTTTTTATGTTCCCTGCCAGTTTTCTTTCATAATCTATTTTTCCTTTCCTAATTAAGCCCTTCGTCTTCCTCTGCTTGTCTCTGAATTTCTCCCAGTCCTCCGGTATGCTGCTTTTTCTGGCTAATTTGTACGCATCACCCTTCGCTTTGATACTATCCCTGATTTCCCTTGTTATCCACGGATGTACTACCTTTCCTGATTTATTCTTTTGCCAAACTGGGATGAACAATTTTTGTAGTTCATCCATGCAGTCTTTAAATGTCTTCCATTGCATACCCAAGCGACATATGTTGATAACTGGTGATTCAGTTGGGATGCGAACAGATCGATATCTGATGTTCCAAATCGCTTTGTAATTTCAGCAAATACTTTGGGGTTCAACATCCATTCGGTGTTGTCTTTGAATTTGTGTTGACCAGATTATCACATGATATCGATTTTATCCCACCCATATGGTTAATATAGGCCACCACTGTGGTATTGTCAATTTGCAGGCGGACATGCAAATGGTGCATAGCTGAACAGTAAGCTTTTAGCCCATAAAACGCACCCAACATTTCTAAATAATTTATACCCAGTGTCTGTAGTAGTGATGATTCTTGTATATTCCATCTACCACCCGTACTAGATATAGTGTTAGTTGCTCCCCAGCCTTGAGCACTAGCGTCCGTTTGTATCGTGATTGTTGGGTTATTAATAATGATGGGGCTGGAACTATGCCAAAAGTTTACTTTCCACCATTGTAATTCTGATATTGCTTTAGCTGGTAATTTCATGGGTCGATCAAAATGACCTGCATGTTGTTTTAGCGCTTGCACCTTTGCGCTTTGTAAGTTTTGGTAATGCAAAGGTCCAAGCTGGGTAGCTGGAAATGCTGCGACTAATTTCCCAATTACTCTTGCCACCTGTCGAATAGTTGGTTGATTGGTAATAGTAAGATAAAAACGAGAACTTACCAGTTTGAAGTTTGATCTGTATTTTATGAGGAGTTACGATGAGGGATTACGTGAAGAACCCCCTCAGCGCGCATGTTCGGCATACTTCAAAGCAGCGGTGTGGAATCACAGATAGACACAGCCATTGAAATAAACATAGTAAAGAAAAAGAGACATCAGTTATCAGTTTGACCCATATTATTGAGGGTGGGAGCGGAGGGCACGTAATCCCTCATCGTAACTCCTGATAAAATACAGTTCAAACTTCAAACTGGTAAATTCTCGTTTAATCTTACTATTTTACTTCGGAGTCACTTGAGTGACTACGTGAAGATTTTAAAGCTCTGTGATTTCAAACCGTGTAACAGTTATTACTTCACTCACTGCCGAAGTCCTTCAGGGAGGAAGTGTGTTATCGTAATCAGCCAATGAATCTGTTTGTAGAAAAACACAAAGGTATTTGTTAACAATAACAACAAGAATTAAACTGCTCCCCTGGGCTTAAATTAAATATTTGCAGTCTGTAAAATCTTTTCTGCAAATAAAACAGGTTTTGCCAACGGCTTGTTATAAAAAGTTCTGAACGTTGTTTCCCTCGACCATCCTGCTGTAGCCAGGATGTGGTCTATCGGCACGTCCATTCTTTCAGCCGTTGATGTGGATGCTGCCCTGGTGGAGTGAGATTTGTACATGTTAGTGTCAATCCCGGCAGCTTTTAGTACCTGCTTGGGCCATCTCGAAATGGTTTGGCTCGTCACCCGACCATAAGGATTTTTATGACTGACCTATAAGGCTTTTTCACTCCCTCGAATATTTGTGGTTGTGTCTATGTAGGACAGTAGGTGGGTCATGGCACATAACCGTGGTTCTAGCGGGTAAGCCCGGAATTCTACGACTGGATTAGGTGTTCTTGGTCTGCTCTGTTTGATCAGTCCCTGGATAATGAAAGAGATCTGGTCTGGGGCTGTGATCATGTTGTCCAGTCGCAATAGGTGCAGTGACTGGACCCTCTGTGCACATACAAGTGCCATCAACATGAGTGTTTTGAGCGTAGATTGTTCCAGGTTGAGGGATCTGGCTGGTGGCCATCCCCTGAGGTATGTCAGGACTACACTGACATCCCATAAATGGGTGTACCTTGGTCTAGGGGGGTTAGAGTTGTAAATACCCTTCATTAGTTTGACCATCAGCGGGTGGGACCCCATGGCCTGTTGTCCTGTAGCTTTGAATAGACAGACAGGGCACTTCTAGCTGTGTTGATGGCACTGTAGCTGAGTCCTTCATCGTGGTGAAGGTTCGCCAGGAATTCCAGTACGTTGGTAACTGTAGCGGTTGAGTAGATAGTCCCTGTATCCAAGCAGTACTTCTCCCACTTTTTGATGCTGGACAAGTACTGTTTTTTCGTGGATGTTCGGGGGGATGTCGTGGAGTAATGGGAACCATGGCTGTGTAGGCCAGTCGGGTACTATCAAAATACCTGAAGCAGAGTCCATTTGTATTTTGGGTAGTACACGGCTGATGAGGCAGAAGGGAGGAAATGCATAGAAGAAGAAATTTCCCCAATCCAGCGCGAACGCATCTACCGCTGCTGCCTCAGGGTCTGGTTCCCAAGCAACATACATAGGTACCTGGTGATTTAGCCTTGATGCAAATAAGTCGATATCTGGTGTGCCATATTGCTTAATAATCTTTGCAAACACTTTGAGGTTTAACATCCATTCGGTGTTGTCATTAAATTTGTGTGACCTGGTGTCTGGCACTGTATTTAGCTTACCTGGCAGGTAAGTTGCTGATAGCCAAATATGTCTTTCGACACACCATTGCCAAATTGTGTTGACCAATTTGTTGCATGATATTGATTTTATGCCGCCCATATGGTTAATGTAGGCCACCACCGTAGTAGTGTCTATTTGTAACCGTACATGCAAGTGATGCATATTGGATGCATACGCTTTTAAACCATAAAAGGCACCCAACATCTCTAGATAGTTAATGCCCAGTGTAAGTGCTAATGATGACTCTAGGTTAATCCATCTACCACCTGTGCTGGATTTGGAGATATTCGCTCCCCAGCCTTGAGCACTGGCATCTGTTTGGATAACTACAGTAGGGTTAATGCTGATGATAGGGCTGAAACTATGCCAACCGTTTTCTGCCCACCACTGTAGTTCTGATATTGCTTCAGTGGGTAATTTCATGATACGATCATAATGACCTGTATGTTGTTTTAGTGCCTGTACCTTTGCTCTTTGTAAGTTTTGATGGTGCAAAGGTCCAAATTCTGTACCCGGAAATGCTGCTACCATTTCCCCAATTACTCTTGCTACTTGTCGAATAGTTGGTCGTTCGTTGACCATTAAATTGTTGCATGATTGTGCCAATTCAGTTGTTTTGTATTTTGGCAAAGTTACAAACATGTGCACTGAATTAATTGTGAAGCCCAAGTAGTCCATGGTTGTGGTTGGCTTCAACTTAGATTTATCTGGATGTAAGACAAATCCCAGGGTTTCGAACAACTGTTTGGTAGCTGATACAAGCTGATATAGCCAATTCCATGGTCTTGTCTACTATTAATATATCATCAAGATATGCCGTGACAATATGTTTTTGTCTTCTTAAAATTGCCAGGGCTGGTTTTAGTATCTTGGTGAATAATCTTGGGCTGATGTTAATCCATTGGGTAACGCTTTAAACTGCCATTGTTGCCCTATCCAGGTAAATTTCAGGTATCTGCGATGATCCTTCTGAATGGGTACTGAATAGTAAGCGTCTTTGAGGTCAATGCTTGCCATGAAGTATCCTTTGGTAATTAGTTGTTTGGCAGTAACAAGCGTTTCCATTTTTAAATGTACATACTTAACAAACATATTTAGTGAAGTTAAGTCAATGATGATGCGACATCCACCATCTCTTTTGGTTTTTGTGAATATATTTGATACAAATTCAAAGGGTTCATGTTTTGCTTTTTCGATGATACCCTTTGTGATTAGTGTCAGCAGTTCAACTTGTCCCTCTCGTTACGCAAAGAGAAGGTACAGGGACAAGATGGAGTTACAGATGGAGCAGCAGGACACCAGAAGCCTGTGGCAGGGGCTACGGATTGTAACCAACTACCGAAGCACCCCTCCCTCATCCGCAAGTGCCGGCACCTCCCTAGCTGACGACCTGAACTCCTTTTACGCTCGTTTCGAGAGGGGCAACACCACTCCAGGTCTGCCGACTATCGACAATACCGCCAGCGGGCTGGCTACCGAAGCTGAAGGGAGGTATGTGCACACATTCTCGCTGTCCGAGCACGACGTGAGGAGGGCTCTGACACGGGTGAACACGAGAAAAGCTGCAGGCCCCGATGGCATCTCGGGGCGAGTACTCAAGTCCTGTGCTACGCAGCTAGCTCCAGTGCTCACTACATTATTCAACCTCTCCCTGGACAAGTCCGTGGTCCCTGCCTGCTTCAAAAAATCCATCATTGTACCGGTACCAAAAAATGCCTCCCCAGCCTGTCTGAATGACTATCGTCCGGTGGCCCTTACCTCGGTAGTCATGAAATGCTTTGAGAGGCTGGTGAAGAATCACATCTGCGCCTTCCTCCCTCGGAACATGGACCCGTTGCAGTTTGCATATCGTCCGAACAGATCCACGGACGATGCGGTCTCCCAGGTCTTGCACACAGCTCTCTCCCATCTGGACAGTCAGAAGGGGGGCTACGTGAGGATGCTGTTCATAGACTACAGTTCAGTCTTCAACACGATAGTCCCCACCAGACTGGCCGGGAAGCTACTGGAATTGGGGCTCAACACCTCCCTGTGTGCCTGGGTCCTGGACTTTCTCACCGCCAGGCCCCAGGTAGTCAAGATTGGAGGGAATACATCGAAGTCCCTCACCCTGAGCACAGGATCGCCCCAGGGTTGCCTCCTCAGCCCCCTATTGTACTCCCTGTACACACATGACTGTGTGGCTAGGTTCAGCTCCAATTCAATAATTAAGTTTGCTGATGACACCATGGTGGTGGGCCTGATCTCAGACAACGATGAGAAGGCCTACCGGGAGGAGGTGGCTGATCTAGCACTCTGGTGCCAGGATAACAGCCTCCTCTTGAACATCAAAAAAACGAAGGAGCTGATCATGGACTTTGGGAGGGCACATCATCCGAGGACGTACACTCCATTGAGGATAAATGGGGATCCTGTGGATAGGGTGAACTGTTTCAAATATCTGGGAGTCCATATCTCTGAGGATATGACATGGGTATCACACGCCGCAGTACTCGTGAGTAAGGCAAGGCAGCGCCTTTATCACCTCAGGCAATTGAGGAAATTCAGAGTGTCTCCGGCCGAACGCACTATGGGAACTTCACTCACCCCCCGGCAGGAACTATACAGGACAGGAGGTGCAACTCCAGAGCAAACAAAATCATGGGAGACCCCTTCCACCCCTGCAACGGACTGTTCCAGCTGCTACGGTCAGGCAAACGCCTCCGTTGCCATGCGGTGAGAACGGAGAGGTTGAGGAGGAGTTTCTTCCCAGAGGCAATTCGGACTGTAAACGCCTATCTCACCAGGGACTAACTCTACAGAACGTTTTTCCTTCCATTATTTATTATGTAAAAGAATATGTGTGTTATGATTGTGTTTATAATTTGTTTGGTTGTTTTGTTGTTTGTCTTTTGCACAAAAAATTCGCGAGCATTGCCACTTTCATTTCACTGCACATCTCGTATGTGTATGTGACAAATAAACTTGACTTGACTTGACTTGACTTGACTTTTTATTTAACTGAGAGGGAAAAAGACCCTCTGTGGTGAATGTTGTACTGGTGGCAATTTTTCTAGTATAAATTGTATTTTGTATACACTAATGCTATTGAGTATATAATTGTCACTCGTGATAGACTCCCATGCTCCCTTAAACAGGTGTAATCTCCCCCCTGTTAGTGTTGAGCCCCTACTTTCTATATGCTGGTAGGAACCAGACCCACCTACCTCCATGGTTATGGGTGTTTCTTCTGTCTCTTCCCAGACCAGCGATTCTTGCGCGTTGTCTGACGTGGCGGTGATGATGGGGGGTGGCACATTCTCCATGGGGTCCGCTCTGGGCCTTGGTCTAAAAAAGACTTCCGGTGATAAATGCGGACCCCGAGCTTTCACCAGTCCCATACGGTAGACGTCGACTGGTGGACGCGATGGGGTGCTGCCGCTTGGGTATTGTTGTTTTGGGTTTGCTCATCCCGGGGCCTGCCATCACGAGACCGAAAGTTTTAGAGGCCTCTTCCATATCTTTTACTTTTTTCGTGAGGTCTTTGCCAAAGAGCAGTGTGTCTGGCTCAGTGGCTGGGGTTTTGCACAACCCCGCGAATTTTGGATTTAGGGCAGGTCTCATGACTTCTTTACGGAGGTTATTTATCTCGAACTGCGTATTGTACAACAGTGCGAGAGTGTCTTGTTGGTTAGTGGTCATCTCCGTGTTGTCCACAGAACGAGCAATGATGTGATGGCTGACGTCAGGAGCCTGAGGATCCGCTGCAGTTTCAGCTCCTGGTTCCGAATATTTGTCCCGACGTGCCCCCAGATTTGGCTGTTGACAGCCAGCACTTTGAGGGACTCACAATTTTCTGAAGCTGTGTACATTTTTAAAGCCTCATTAACCACCTGCTCCTATAGGGGCCTGTTGGAGAGGTGGTTGATGCTGGCCGCTAGTTTAGGCTCTAATGGCCTTCCTGCACGTGGGGCTGCCACCACACCCAGCAGCTCTTCCTGGTCCTGCACCACTGGCATACTCCCGACTTCTTCAGCCAGCGTCCCCTCTTCCTGACCAGCCCAGTCCTGGTCACCAAAGCTACCCTCGGGGAAGGAGGAAGCGATGGGCAGTGCACAAGGCACTGTGGAGGGAGTGCCTGAACTCCCCCTGCGAGAGCCCCCTCACGCAGCTCGTCTCGCTGGAGCACCTGCTCCAGGAGCCACTCTATGCGGCTCAGGTGGCTGTCTCTCCCCCGTGCGGGTGGAGAGACGTCCCCGTCCGACAAGTCGGAAGCCACAGGCCGGACGCTTTTTCAGGTGGCTTTACATCCAGCCCGCTGCTCAGGCGCTAGCGAGACTGGGCTCGGCACAGTGTCTGGGATTGCGGAGCGCCCGTTAAGCGGTCCTCCCGCCTGTTCCTGCGCCCCACAGATGGAATGCTCCTCCATTGGGGTCGAGCGGGGGACAGGTTTGTTCAAGAGCCTTTTTGTTCTCTACCTGTAAAACAAAGCAGAAGGCTCTCCTGTGAAAGAAACCCGACCTCAGGGTACCTACCTGACGGTCCATCTTTCAATCTGTAGAGGGAGCGCCTGACTCCCGATGAGGTCGCTGTTGCACTGCTGAATGCAATGCCGCGCATGCACGCTGCGCGGGTTCTTCACATAGCCACTCACGTGACTCCGAAGTAAAATCATTAATTTGTTGCAGGCTTGTGCCAATTCTGCTGCTTTTTTATTTGGCAATGTTACAGACATGTGGACTGAGTTAATTGTGAATCCCAGAAAGTCCATAGTTGTGGATGGTGTCAACTTAGATTTATCTGGATGTATAACAAACCCCAGAGTTTTAAACAATTGTATAGTAGCTAATACTGCTGGTTTAGCCAATTCCAGGGTTTTGCCCACTATTAAAATGTCAACAAGATATGCCATGACAATATGTTTTTGTTTTCTTAGTATTGCCAAGGCTGGTTTTAATATCTTGGTAAATAATCTTGGGGCTGATGTTAGCACATTTGGCAACGCTTTATACTGCCATTGTTGCCCCATCCAGTTAAACTTTAGGTATCTACGATGATCCTTATGAATGGGTACTGAATAGTATGCATCTTTTAGATCGATGCATGCCATGAAGTATCCTCTGGAAATCAATTGTTTGGCAGTAACAAATGTTTCCATTTTCAGATTCAATTTGAATTTTGAAATGTATATACTGGACAAAAGTATTCAGTGTCATCAAGTCAATGATGACGCGACATCCACCATCTCTCTTGGTTTTTGTAAAGATATTTGATACAAATTCCAAAGGGTCATGTTCCGATTTCTCTGTGACTCCTTTTGTATGTAATCTCACCAGTTCTGCCTGTCCCTCGCATTTTTCTTTTTGTGAGAGGGTAAACTCCCTGTGGGGTGCATGCTGTTAGTATAGGCTCTGCACCTTTTATGTTCTGAAAGGAACCAGACCCACCTACCTCCATGCTTACCGGTGGAATGTTAATTTCTTGGGTTTCCGGTCCTTCATCGATCGAGGTGTTGCTGTATGGGATTGGCGCATCGTCCATGGGGTCCGCTCTGGGCCCTGGCCTAAAAACTACCTCTGGGGATATTATGCGGGCCCCATGCTTTCACCAGCACCATGATGTTGACGCCTGCTGGTGGATGTTTAGGGGTGCTGCCGTCTGGGTTGCTTGGCCTTGCTCGTTCCGAGGCCTGCCCTCATGAGTCCAAGCGCTTTCGACTCCTCATCCAGATCTTTTACCTGTTTCGACAGGTCCTTTCCAAATAGCAGGATTTGAGGTTGTGAGGTCGGAGATTTGCACAAACCTGCAAATTTGGGATTAAGGGCAGGTCTTATGGCATCTTTCCGCAGGCTATTTATCTCGTACTGTGTGTTACACAGTAGAGCCAGGGTGTCCTGCTGGTTGTTGGTCATTTCGACACCATCCACGCAACGAGCGTATAATGTAATGGCTGACGTCAGGAGCTTCAGAATTTTTTGGAGTTTTACCTCTTGGGTTCGTATGCCCAACCCAATGTACCCCCAGATATGGCTGTTGACAACCGGTACATTGAGTGAAATGCAATTCTCCGGGAGCGTGTATAATTTCAACGCCTCATTTACTACCTGTTCTTGTAGTGGGTTGAAGGACAGGTAGTCAATACTGGCCGCCAGTTTGGACTGCAACGGCTGTCCCGCTCGCGGTGATACCACGTAGCGGTTTACCACTCCCAGCAGCTCTTCCTGTACCTGCACCCACAGCATACTGCTATCATCTTCAGCCAAAGACCCCTCTTCTTGACCAGCCCAGCCCTGGTCAGCAACGCTCCCCTCTGCTGAGGGAGATGCGATGGTCAATGCTGGATATTGCACTGTTGCGGGTGTGCATGCCCTCACTTGGCGGACTTGCCCCATCTCCCGGAGCAAGTCCCGCTGGAGCATTTGCTCCATCAACCTCTCCATGGGGGACAAACGGTCACCTTTGCCGCTCTCGGGCGGCGTGTCTTCCGTGCAGGACTCATCGGAGTCTACTGTCCAGACCGACTTCTGCTTTGCCTTGCCTCCAACCCGCTGCGGTGGTTTGAGCTGAGCAGCTTGCGATACCCCATTAGTCACTGCCTGTCATTCTGAAAAGGACCCATTTGCTCCTACTCTTTGCATTGTGGGCTCCATCTTTCCATACCCATCAGTGCCAGCTCTTATTTGTTTTGAACCTTTTCACACCTCTACTTTCCATCTCCCTTGTCTCTCAATCTGAAGAAAGGTTTCGGCCAAATACGTTACCTATTCTTTTTTTCCAGATATGCTTCCTAAATGCTGAGTTAATCAAGCATTTTGTGTCTATCTCCAGCTAATGACCAGCCAATTAAGCTGCTCCCAATCATCAGGAGTTGTCCACAGTGCAGGCAAGTGTCACATACCCTCCAAGATTAAACTTGCCCACGCTCAGTGCTGGTTTCACAAAGATCGCTTGGTTCTGAACCACATCACAGCCTTGGTCCAAACACGGAGCAAAGAGCTGCATTCTGGAAAGACCCATGAAACACCCAGGAAAGAGACTGAAGCACCCCTGACAGACGAAGCCATCGCTCAAGCCGGTGAACCAACAAATACAACACCACGTTGGTGGCATGGCCCATGAAATACCAAAGTGAACATCTATTTGTGGAGCAGCAGGGGATGGGTGAGACCTCCGATCAATATTTCTCCCCTATTTTTACTCTGGGCAAAGACATGATGACAAGGGAGCCCAAGAAAGTTAATGGAGGCCTCTTGGTTATAGTCAGCATTACAGCAGAGGAGCTGTTAGATGTCTTAAAGCACAAATCTCTGGAGCCTGATCCAAGAAGAATGTGGGAGCTACAGAAAAACTGTGGAGCTCAGAATGCACAGATGGTCATTATTATATTGTAAGAGCGTCTCAGTAAATGTTGTAAAAACCCAACTCTTCAGCGAAGCTCCTTTGGATGGAATCTGCTGGTCATCGCTGCTCTGACCATGATGTGACTCCAAACATTCACTAAAGTCCTTACTCCCACTTTAAATGCTTCAGGGGTTAAACACACAATGATACCCCAAAACACTGTGTGATGAGCATTTTTGAGCAAATTGCTTTGGGCAGTTATTTCCAGCTTTATCAACAATCACTCACCACAAGATTAAATTGATCATATTTCATAATTACAAAGGAAAATAACGAATCTGCCCTCAGTAAGAAGTGTTAATCAGAAACATGTTATGTAACTCTCCTCTCCTCAACAATCTGAGATCAGCCGTGGTTTTACTGCAACCGCTCAGGTTCTGCATCATCAACCGTCCTTTACAACGTTCCACAGGCTCCTACCCTGAACCATTCTAATTAAATAATGACCAGCTTGTGTTTTTCTTCACAAAATAAACTCACCAGGCCATTCCTAATGCCCAGTCCTGATACCTGACAACCAGAGGACAAACACAGGATCAGTTCCCTTTTCATCCCTTGACTCAATTTGTAGAAAGGTTTCGACCCAAAATGTCACCTATTCCTTTTCTCCAGAGATACTCCACTGAGTTAATCAAACATTTTGTCTATCTCCAGCTAATGACCAGACAATCAGGCTGCTCCCAATCATCAGGAGTTGTCCACAGTGCAGGCAAGTGTCACTTCCCCCCCCCCCAATAACGGACTTGCCCACGCTCAGTGTGGGTTTCACCAAGATCACTCGGCTCTGAACCGAATCACAGACTTGGTCCAAACACGGAGCAGAAAGCTACATTCCGGAGGTGAGGCCAGAGTGAGGCTCCTTGAAAACAAGGCAGAGAATACGTCGAAGGTATGCGCACATGGTGGGGAGGGGAAAATTCAAGGGAAGAGAGAGTTTTTGTGTAATTGGAGAATTTCATGACCATTGGTCCTCAATGCACCTACTCTGGGAAAGAGACTCTGTGCATCTACCCAATCTAATCCTCTCATGATTTTATACACTCCCATAAGATCACCCTTCATCCTCCTGAGCTTCAGTCTACTCAGTATCTCGTTATAGCTCAGACCCTCTAGTCCTGGCAACATCCTTTTCGCATTTCGCATTTCGTTGTCTCTGTACTGTACACTGACAATGACAATTAAAATTGAATCTGAATCTGATCCTCATAAATTTTCAACTTGACAACATCTTTCCTGCCGAGAACTGAAAACAATACTCTAAATGTGACCTCACCAACCTCTTATACAACTGCAACATGACCTCCCGATGAAAGCCAAAGTGCCCAAAGCCTTTTTGACCACTCAATTTACCTGCATCTCCACCTTAAGGGAACCATACACCTGCACTCCTAGATCCCTCTACTTTGCCTCACTCCCTCAAACCCACTGTGGATTCAGTGGAGTAAATGATGAGAAATTGTTTCTGGTGTCTGTGATCGTAGAGACTACAGGAGAATGATGTTGTGGAAATCTGGGACCTTCACAAACTTCTCAATGTGTGGAAATAATGGTCTAATAAATCAGCGGTGAGGTGATGGTGATTTCCCTCAACAAGTGTCTCCCAGCTGGCTGAGGTGATCAGGTAACAAATGCTGCAGCGCATCGCTGCGTGAATTCCAGTTACTGATCTCTCTGCCAGGCAGCAGGAGCACGGACTAGAGGATGGAGATCTGAGATCATTTGCAAATGGGGCAGATGGGACAGGAGGAATCAGTTTTGTTCAGGAAGTTGGCATGATCTGAAACTCACGGACTGAAAGGCTGGTAGAAGCCGTCAAAAGTCAAGTCAAGTCAAGTCAAGTCAAGTTTATTTGTCACATACACATACGAGATGTGCAGTGAAATGAAAGTGGCAATGCTCGCGGAACAACAAAACAACAAAATAACTTTCAAAGGATTTGGCTGAATGTGTGAAGGGACAGTTTCCTGTGGTTCGAGGAAAGAGTAGCAGAATTGTGCTAAATGGATCACACGATCAAAGAGATGACACAGATAGGGTGGGGCAAATGGCCCCCTGCTGTGCAGGATCATTGTATCATTCTATGATTCTACCAGGGGTTGACGATGGAGCTGAAAGTACGTTGGGTCCAAGAGACCACTTGATCTGCCTGGAGTGTGAAGTGATTGGGGAACAAGAGAAAATCCAGAGAAAGAAAGGGCCATTTGGCCCATCAATCCCACCCCACTGGAGATCCTGTGGATTCCTTCCCACATCATGTTCCTGCAGGGATCTCCCTCAGCTGAGCCTGGAAATGCAACAAGCATCAAGCAGTCCATTATCTCCCCATCTTTCCATGCTCCTTCTGGCCCGACTTCACTCCAGCTCCATGTTGAAAAGTGGCCAAGATGTTGAATTGAACCAATTCTTACAAATGGATTACAAACTTTCCTGAGTCAGTGACGGAGTCAACTTTCCACTGTGATGGAAAAAGGAGAGGAAATAGACCAGAGTGAGTAAAGGAATTAGTGAGGTGTTCTGGGTTAATAATAATGTATTTGTCTAAATGTTACATCTTAATTGCTCCTGTTGATAATATTCATTAGACCCTAATACCATAAACACATAATGGGGCCATAAATGCAATCTACAGTTTGCATTCCTCAGTGTTCAGATACAGTACCGCATTCTACAGTCACACTTGGAGCTCACAAGACATTTCTGTGACTTCCTGTTCATCTTGTTCTAATCTGTCAGTCAGTGATTGGTCAGCAGGAGTTTTACGTAGATTGCTGCAGCCAATGAGTTTGATTCCAATGGTTCCAAAAGCCTCCAAGATGCCAGAACTACATGTATATAAGGATGCAACAGAATTGGAAACCTCATCGACACAGAGAGCTGGGAGAGAGAAGGTGGGAATGGCAGCAGGATATGCCCACCTTCACTGTGAAACTTGACACTAATGATGAATTGTTTTCTTGTGTTCCAGGTTCGAGGAAGGAAACATGATGCTGGTGTGGGTTTTGGTGCTGGCCGCACTGCTTGCCAGTGATGTGACAGGTAAGGTCCATTGATTCCAGGAGCGTTAGAAATATATTGGTGTGAGGAATGAATGCACAGGCACTGTGTTGGGACTGTGGAACATGGGAATTTGTGGGCATTGGGACTGGTCGGGATGTGGTAGGAAATGGCTCTTGTCTGGGATACTCATCTCAGAGCTGCTGAGTTGGAAGGTGAGTTGCAGACTCTCCTCCACATCAGGAGACACAGATTTCTCCACGGTGACGCTTCACAGGAAGACAGAGTTGCAGGAAGAGGGATATGTGACTCTCCGTCAGGAACCCAAGGATTGCGGAGGAGAAGGTTCTGCAGGCACTGGTCCAATGCAATGGGTGCAGTGTACTTGCCCACTGTGAGGGTGTGGATGGAGGTTTGAGGGAGGATGGCCAGAGTGCTGGCAATGGTACAATGGACAGAGACAGAGAATGGTTGTGGTTATGGTGGTCAATGGAAATTTAATTCCAATTCTCTGGACACATCACTGGCCAGCATGGGTCGGGTAGAAAGGCACAGTGCAGAGGAGTGTAAAATCAGAGGGCATAGGTTCAAGGTTCAAGTGGAACATTTTATAGGTTGCAGAGGAAGCATTGCAGATAGGTAGAATTACAGCATTTAAAAGGCACTTACACATGTCCATAGACATGAGTGGATGAGAGATGGATGAGAGGATATGTGCCAAAAGAAGGCAATAGGTCTCACTCAGGACGACTCTTCAGTCGGCATGTTGGTTTAAAATCCTCATTCTCTTTATCTTCCAGGAGCAAACAATTCTACCGAACCAGAGGAGACTCTGCAGAACCTTGGATGTCATGGACCATGTCTTCCATTTTGGCATTTCGATCCTTGTACAAAAACCTGTTACCGTTTTTTCAATCAGAAATTGCCATGGGCATGTGCTGAGGTAAGTCCCTGAAACCAGCGATTGCTAAGTTGAGAGATACAGCTTGGAAACAGGCCCTGCAGCACACAGACTCCAGCGATCCCTCAACACTAGTCCTGTCCTTCACACACTAGTGACAATTTACAGTTGTCCATTAACTGACAAACCTTCACATCATGGAATGTTGCACTGAAACTGGAAGGGGACCAACATCCTAGTGAGAAGGTTTGCTCATTCTACACAGGAGGGTTTAAACTACAGTAGATTGACGGAGGGGTGGGATCTCGTGCAGGACGGAAGCACATGAGAGGTTAGAAGTTGCTATGGAGGGTTATGTGAGAAAAGTTAGTGCACTGAATAAGCAGGGGAAAGGTGGAGAGGTCCCCACATGTGAGAAGGCAACACTGGATCTAGTATTGGGAAATTGGGAAGGGAAAGTTAATGAAGTGTGATTGGAGGAGCCTTTTGGGACCAGTGACCACAATTTGATTAGGTTTAAGATAGTTATGGATAGGGACGGAGAGAGTCCATGTGTTAAAATGCTCAACTGGGGTAAGGCCAACTTTGAGGGTATGAGAGAAGGGCTTGCTCAAGTTGACTGGAGCAGGTTATTTGAGGGGAAAGGAACATCGGCCAAGTGGGATGTTTTAAAGTGTACCGAAGAAAGCTAATGATGTGTATGTCCCCGTTAGAGTGAAGGGCAAAGCCGGAAAACATAAGGAAGCTTGGCTGACGAGGGAAATTGAAACGTTAGTCAAAAACAAGAAGAATGCATGGGGCAGGTATAGGCAGCTGGGAACAAAGAAGTAAACTAAAAAAGGAAATCAGAAGGGCAAAAAGGGGCCAGGAGATAGCTCTGGTGGGTAGCATTAAGGACAATCCCAAAAGATTTCATAAATACATAAGGGGGGAAAGGGTAACTAGAGAGAGAGAGAGAGAGTGGGACCTCTCAAGAATCAAAGCCGTCACCATTGTGTGGAGCCACAGGAGATGGGCAAGGTCCTAAATGAGTATTTCTCTTCTGTATTTACAGAAGAGAAAGACAGTAGGACGGAGGAAATTGGAGCAGTCACTAGAATTGGCTTGAGAGCAGTCGGGTTTACTGTTGAAGGGGTACTGAAGGTACTGTCTTGTTTGAAGGTAGACAAATCTCCAGGGCATGATCTGATATATCAGAGTACATTGTGGGAATCTAGAGAGGAAATTGCAGGAGCCCTAGTTGAAATTTCAGAGTCCTCCTTAAATGTAGGAGAGGTGCCAGAAGACTGGAGGGTGGCAAATGTTGTACCTCTTTACAAGAACGGCTTCAGGAAAAATGCTGGGAACTATAGACCAGTGTGCTTAATATTTGGGGTTAGACAAAAATGCTGGGCGAGGCTGCATCTATGGAGCAAAGGAAATAGGCGACGTTTCGTGTCGAGACCCTTCTTCAGGACTGGATAGACTCGGCTTGAACTCGCTAGAATTTAGAAGATGGAGGGGGGATCTTATAGAAACTTACAAAATTCTTAAGGGGTTGGACAGGCTAGATGCAGGAAGATTGTTCTCGATGTTGGGGAAGTCCAGAACAAGGGGTCACAGTTTAAGGATAGGGGGAAATCATTTAGGACCGAGATAAGAAAAACATTTTTGACACAGAGAGTGGTGAATCTCTGAAATTCCCTGCCACAGAAGGTAGTTGAGGCCAGTTCATTGGATATATTTAAGTGGGAGTTGGATGTGGCCCTTATGGATAAAGGGATCAGGGGGTATGGAGAGAAGGCAGGTACAGGATACTGAGTTTGATGATCAGCCATGATCATATTGAATGGCGGTGCAGGCTCGAAGGGCTGAATGGCCTACTCCTGCACCTATTTTCTATGTTTCAGACATCTGTAGTTGATAAGTTACTTGAGAGTATTCTAAGGGATAGGATATACAGGCATTTGGATGGGCAAAGCATAATTAGGGATAGTCAGCATGATTTTGTAAGTGGAAGGACGTGTCTTACAACTCTGATCGATTATTTTGAAGATGTGACCAAAAAGGTTGATTGGGGCAGAGCTGTAGATGGTGTGTACATGGACTTCAGTAAGGCGTTCAACAAGGTTCCACATGTTAGGCTGCTCTGGAAGGTTAGATCGCATGTGGTCCAAGGAGGGATACTATAGCAGAATGGTTAGCAAATTGGCTCCATGGAAGGTAGCAGAGGGTAATGGTGGAAGGTTGCTTCTCAGACTGGATGCCTGTGACTAGTGGTGTGCCTCGGGGTTCGATGCTGGGCCCGTTACTGTTTGTCATTTACATCAATGATTTGGATGAGAACATACAGGGTAAGATTTGCAAGTTTGCTGATGAAACAAAAGTTAGTGGTTTTGCAGATAAAGATGATTGCGAACAATTGCAGCAGAATCTGGATCAATTGGCCAGGTGGGCGGAGGAATGGTTGATGGAATTTAATACAAAGAAGTGTGAGGTGTTGCATTTTGGGATGTTGGATAAGGGCAGAACCTACACAGTAAATGTGGGCCTCTGGGAAGTGTTGTAGAGTAGAGGGATCTAGTACAGGTTCCTTGAAGGTCGAGTCGCAGGAAGATAAGGTAGATAAGTTGGCACTTAGGCCATCAGTCAGAATATTGAGTATAGAAGTTGGGAGGTCATGTTGCAGTTGTAAAAGACTTTGGTGAGACCACATTTAGAATATTTGGTTCAGTTCTGGGCACCATGTTATCGGAAAGATATTGTCAAGCTTGAAATGGTTCAGAAAAGATTTACGAGGATGTTGCCAAGACCACAGGGTGTGAGCTATAGGGGGAAGTTGTGTAGGCTAGATCTCTATTCCATGGAGCGCATGAGGATGAGGAGAGATCTTATCGGGCATACAAAATCATGAGAGGATTAGACCAAGTAGATACACAGTCTTTTTCCCAGATAGGGGAATCAAGAACCAGAAGAGGTTCAAGGTGAAGGGGAAAAGATTTAATAGGAATCTGAGGGGTAACTTTTTCACACAAAAGGTGGTGCACGTATGGAACAAGCTGTCAGAGGAGGTAGTTGAGGCTGGGACGGTCCCATTGTTTAAAAAAAGTTAGACAGGTACATGGATAGGACAGGTTTTGGAGGGATATGGACCATGCACCGGCAAGTGGGACTAGTGTAGCTGGGACATTGTTGGCCAGTGTGGGCGAGTTGGGCCGAAGGGCCTGTTTCCACACTGCATCACTCTCTGACTACAACCGGAGCACCTGGAAAAACAAACTTGTTTACAGGGAGAACATACAAACTCCTTAAGGAGAATGCCCATGATCCCGTGTCTCTGGCACAGTAAGGCAGCAGCTCTATCACTGCATCAGTATGCGCTGGAATGCCTGGGGAACATTGGCCATGCTGGTTTAATCCCATGAACTCACAGCACAGCCTCTCGTTGAATTGCCTGCGATGAGTCCCTGTGTTGCAGGGTGTGCTTCACTGCAGCCGTGGGCACCAGTTTCTATCGCTCAGACCAGTGGGTGAAATATTGGGGATTTGAGGGGAAACTCCACATCCAGGAGTTAACACGGAGCTGGGGTTGACACCAAAGTGTTTAAAGAACTAGACCTCTATTTGAAGGGAACAAAGTTGCTGAATGTCCACTTCACTTTGGATGATTTACTGAATGACGAACAAGGGGATGAAACACGGTGGTTGAAACAAGAGATAAAATACTTTGTTTGTTTCCAGCATCACTGCAGATCGATGGGATCTCGTGGACGTCATGTACATCTGGCTTCTATCATGTCGTGCCATCAAAACTCAGTAATTTCCCACTTGATCAGGCCTGGGTGTGGAGGAATACAAAGCGCTTGGATTGGTCTCAACGACAGATGCTGTGTAAGTTTATTGGTGACACGTTATCTTGCAGGCCCTCGCGACACTGGGCAGACCTGCATTTGTTGTTCTCCCCTGATTATCGTCTGACTATATCAGAGAGTAGGTTACAGTCAACACATTGATGGATCTCTGGGGTCACATCGTTGTTCATAGGTACGTAGTTTGGATCCAAGTAAATAAACTGCAATCACTCTGGAGAAACAAGTTACCATCAGTAATGGGGACTGAAACTACTGGACTGCTGTAAACACTCCTCTGGTTCACTGTTGTTCTTCAGGGTAAGAAATCTGCCCTCCTTCCCCAGTCTGGCCTCACCACGACTCCAGAGCTCCATCAATGTGTTGTTGACTCTTACCTGCCGTCTGACAATAAATTCAGGTCCGGTCACTGTCACCACGTCCTGTGAACAAATGAAATCCCACATGTTCATGTGTTTGTTTCTGCTCCACATGAGCCTTCACTCACCCTCCTTCATCTCACACCGTCACTGGGAATTTCCTTTCCCCTCGTCAGCTTCACTGTCTTCCACCTAAACGTGAGATTCTGATCGGTCTCAATGCCCCCTCACCACAGTCAGTCACATCATCAACACTCTGGGGAAAAGGGTTTCTATGGACGAGGCTGCTGGGTTGATCAGTGACTCCTTTATATTTATTCTCCCTGCTTTTCCACTGCACCACCAGTGGAAACATTTCTCCACGTCGACCCTATTCCATCGCCATAGTTTGAAGGTGGGTCCCAGTGACCCCCTCGGCCACCCCACACACAGGCATCTGCCATTAACATCCGTGTTAATTGTAGTTATGGCTCCATGGTTACAGCAGGTAAACACATTCAGAGAGAAAGAGGGAGAGGGAGATCACCCGCAGTCACTGGTGGATGAAATGGCTCTGGTTGGTCCAACCTTTGTTGGGAAGTACCATCTCTCAGTTCTGCAGCCTTCCCTGAAATATGTTTTCACCTTGACTGGTGTCTTTGTGCCTTTCACATGTCATGGAGACCAGAACTGTGCTCAGTATCCAAGTGCATTCTTACCAAGGTTCTATATCAGTCCCACTCAACCTCTGCTTTTCAACTCGAGAACTGGTCTCCACAGCTTTGAATAAATTATGTGAATTCCTGTACCACTGCATTTATTCACAAACCCTTTCTCCACACTCCCTGGTTCTGGTTAATCCTTCCGGTTAATCTTTCCCCGGAAACTCTCTGAAGGAAGAAATGAATCATTGAATTTTAATAACCTGCTGGAGGTCAGTAATAGTTTGGGGTATTCTGCAAAGACCCACTGAATGGAGGAGCAGTGTTGGTGCCGGTGGGGTGGAGGGGTGAGGGAGTGGGTGAAATGCGCAGTGTTCCATTCCTCCACACACACAACAGACTCTGTGCTACAACTCACTGTCTCCATCTCCTGTTGGGTTTGGCATTCTGTGTACATTGGTCTGCAGGGGTCTACAGTTATTTTCTTCATTGTTCACCGACTTTCTCTGGGAGATTCTACTTTGTATTTGTGTGGAATTACCATCTTTTCCTCATTTTCTGAGTTACCATTGCTCCTCTTCTCTGACCTTTACTCTCAGATCCTGTCACTTTCATCCCAAAGATTCTGTTACTTCCATGAGATTTCCCCACCCTGCCAGTCCATAGTTTAAACTCCCATCCACTGCCTTACTTGTCCCTGCTGCTCGTATTCTGCTCTCACTCCGGCTCAGGTACAGCTCCTCCCTGTACTGTTATGTGGCAGCTTACTCAGCATTCCAACAGCAACAACCATTGTTTATACCCACAGGAAGGTCATTTCAAATGGATTGATGGATCTGCGTACAGTTACTCACACTTTGCTTGTGGAGAACCTAATAACTCTGGCAACGAAGATTGTGTGGAAACTAACTTTAATGGTAAGTGTAACAATGGCAGAAATATTGTTCTGTTGGAAGTTGATTTCAGACACTGTATTGAACAATAGATTACCTCCACAGACCAGCAGTTACACAGAGGGAGTGAACCAGCCTCATGGGTCCTGTGCTCTGCAGAACTGGACTGACTGCCCAGCAGTGAGAGGAGGATATATGGGATGTAATGCAGGAGTCAGGGGAACAGACACGGAGTGTAACTGTGCAGGAGGAATGTACAAAAGGATAACACTGGAGTTAGAGGAAGATACAGTGGTGAAGGATTTAAAGGGGGATGTCATTAGGATGTTTCCTCAAGTGTGAAATCAGATTTACTGGTCAACAATGTGAAATAGCCACCGATAAATCAAAGCGAGAAGAGAGAAAATATTCTTGACTTGTGCGTGGTGGGCAGGTGGGGATCAGGAGCACGTAATCGAGGCAGAGAGCACAGATGTACTTAAGGGAGAGGTGGATGGAGAAAGGAACAGACAGATGTGTTGATGGGGTCGGATGCAGGGAGGGTGAATGCTGGAAATACTCAGTGGGTCAGGCAGCATCTGTGGAGAGAGGAACAGAGATACTGCAACAGCTGCTTTAATGAACATTCTGTTTTCTCTCCACGTGCTAACTGACCAATTGAATATTTCCAGTATTAGTTCAGATTTCTGGAATCTGCAGCATTTTGTTTGTGGACAAACCGGTAAATGCTTTCTTCTTTTCTTGCTTCTAGGTGTGGGATTGTGGAATGATCTGTCATGTAACGTACGCAGGAGTTTTGTTTGTTCCTACAGAACGTGCCACAATTAGAAGACTCCAGAATCATTCCCTCATCCTTTCCAGCAGTGGATCCAGTGCTTTGATTTCTTTGTAGCCGCTCTCACTGTCTGTGGTGACTATAATCATTTAGCTTCTTAGCCAATAATAAAGAGAACTGCATCATAAGGTGTGTGTTTGGTGCTGTGTGAGTCCAGTTTCTCGCAGCCTTCCTATCCCACTGTTGCTTCCTCCCCACCTCTGCACTCAGTGCTGCGCTGAGGAGACAGACTTTACACAATGAACTCTTGTCCTTCGGCCACACCCGGTGTGTCGGGTCCCAGACACCGCACCTGGGTGAGAAATAAAGGCTGTGGAGAGGATACATGGGGAGTTAGTGGGATAGTTGCAGGGAGAGAGCTTTCACAGTCCTGTGGGTGAGCTGCAGAAGATGAACTGGGACCAGAAATTCCTCAGCACAGGTGTCGGGACATGATGTGAAGGAAGTCAAGCCTTGCCCAACTCTCCAGTCAATGGCCTGTGGGAGAGTGAGAGAGATAGTGGGACTAACTCAACATTACACAGGGTGTATAGTTGGGACAGGGAGCGCACCTTTGCGGGGCACCTTGCTGAGATCTTAATATCCTCGCTCACCACAGATTAAGTCTCGGAGGACCAGCGAGTATTCACTACCATCCCATTATTTAATGGAAGCAGAGATAATCGAGAAGTTTAGAGGATGGTGAGCCTCACACCTGTGGTAGAGAAATATTGGAGGGGATTCATTGGGATAGGATTTACTCCCATTTGGAAGAGAATGGGATAATTAGGACAGTCAGAAGGCTTTGTCCATGTATTCTCTTACTAACGATAGAGTTTTTGGAAAAGGTGACAATAGCGATTGATGAGTGTGTGACAGTGGATGTCTTGAAGAAACCTTCAAGATGGTGGCAGCAATGGACAGAGGAAAACAACGGTGGGACGTATTGTCGAGGCGTCAGGTATAAATGGAGTCAATAGAAGGGAGGTTGGTTTGTGCGACGGTCTGGGCTGCGTCCACAATTCGCTGCAATTTCTAGCGGTCTTGGATGGAGCTGTTCCCAAACCAAGCTGTGATGCGTCCCGATAAAATGTTTGCTGTGGTGCTTGTAAACTGGACAATAAGCCCAAGGCAAAATATATTTTGCCTCAGTGACTCGGGCTCAGCATGTCCACATACATTCCAGGTGTTGATTAGTTCATTAAGGGAGAGTGGATAAGGAGAACCAGTGGATGTGTTATATCTGGACTTTCAGAAGGTTTTCGACAAGGTCCCACATAAGAGATTAGTATACAAACATAAAGCACACAGTATTGGAGGTTCAGTATTGATGTGGATAGAGAACTGGTTGGCAGACAGGAAGCTAAGAGTAGGAGTAAACGGGTCCTTTTCACAATGGCAGGCAGTGACTAGTGGGGTACCGCAAGGCTCAGTGCTGGGACCCCAGCTATTTACAATATATATTAATGATCTGGGTGAGGGAATTGAATGCAATGTCTCCAAGTTTGCGGAAGACACGAAGCAGGGGGGCAATGTTAGCTGTGAGGAGGATGCTAGGAGACTGCAAGGTGACTTGGATAGGCTGGGTGAGTGGACAAATGCATGGCAGATGCAGTATAATGTGGATAAATGTGAGGTTATCCACTTTGGTGGCAAAAACAGGAAAGTTGGCTATTACCTGAATAGTGGCCGATGCGGAAAATTGGAAGTAGGCATGCAGGTGCAGCAGGCAGTGAAGAAAGCGAATGGTATGTTAGCATTCATAGCAAAAGGATTTGAGTATAAGAGCAAGGATTTGAGTATAAGAGTCAAGACCTGAAACATTGCCTATCGCCTTCGCTCCATAGATGCTGCCTCACCCGCTGAGTTTCTCCAGCATTTTTGTCTACCTTCGATTTTCCAGCATCTGCAATTCCTTCTTAAACATTTCTTCAAAGTAGACATACCTTGAGGGGATTTATACAAAAGATAGACAGAGAGTGCTGGAGTAACTCAGCGGGTCATGCAGCATCTCTGGAGAAAAAGGGCAGATGACGTTTCGGGCTGGGACCCTGAAGGGGGTCTTGAATTGTCACCCATCATTTTTCTCCACAGATGCTGCCTGACCCACTGAGTTACTGCAGCATTTTGTCTCTATCAATGTAGACATTAGGTTATGCAAGATAAATCAGAAAAAATCTGTTACTAGCACATTTAATTAAGGTAGAGACCTGATGAGCATGTATAAGTGTTCTATGTATCATTTTATAATCAGCAAACAATCACCATTATTTAATTGAGAATAAAGCTTTATTCTTTCCCGTCCAAATATATAAATTAACAAGTTTGACTGACATTTGTGCCCTATCAAAAACACAAATAGCTAAAGCCTGCAAATGTAGTATTCGCCAGAGTCTAGTTCAATTTAGAGATACAGCATGGAAACAGGCCCTTCGGCCCATCGAGTCCGCACTGACCTTCGATATCACCCATCAACATTAGTTCCATGTTACCACACTAGGGGCAATTTATAGAGAGTCATTTAACCTAGAAACCCGCATGTCTTTGGGATGTGGGATGAAACTGGGCCCATGCATTCACAGTGGGAACGTGCAAACCTCACACAGACAGCAGCCCGAGGTCAGGATCGAACCCACGTCTCTAGCATTGTGAGACAGTGGCTCTACCCGCTGCGCCACTGCCGCCCCCCCCCCCCCCCCCCCCCCCCGCCATTCTCAACACATCTAAAAATAAAGAAGTAGGAATAACATTCTCTTAATAGGTTGAGATGGGGAGGAGAATGAAGCAGAGGAATGCAAAATATACATTAGAGATGAATGTGTTCTAAAGCTCTGACACAGTAGAGCTTGCACTGGGGGGAACAATCATTGGACACCAACATGATGCTTTGAACTGTCAAAATATCAAGCAAGCAGCTCTGAAGAGTTTTTTAAGCCAATTTTGAAATATCTTCGTATTGTACACTTTCAACCTTCCGTCCTTGTAGAGGTCCCTATGAAGAAACAATAATCACGTTCAGGATTGTAAAACATGAACTCGCATTTATTTCAAGAGGGCTTGTATACAAAAACAGGGATGTAATTGAGCCCTCGTTTCACTGTCAAGTTTCTGAGTAACCTTGTCAACTGAGAATATAAAAACCGCACCAAAGTAACACAAGGCAGGTCAGCTTTGACTGGCTTCCTGGTGCTAACCAGTTTTAATAATCCGACCTTTCTGTCCTGAGCCTCCTCCGTGGCCAGAGTGAGGACCACCGTAAATTGGAGGAGCAGCACCTCATATTTCACTTGGGCAGTTTGCACCCCCAGCGGTATGAACATTGACTTCTCTAATTTCAGGTAGTCCTTACTTTCTCCTCCCCTTCTCAGCTCTCCCTCTGCCCACTGGCTCCTCCTCTTCCTTTCCTTTCCTTTCCTCTTCCCGCCCCGCCCCCCCCCCCAACCCTCACATCAGTCTGAAGAAGGATTTCGGCCCGAAACATTGCCTATTTCCTTCGCTGCATAGATGCTGCCTCACCCGCTGAGTTTCTCCAGCACTTTTGTCTACCTTAATAAACCACCCGTTACTTTGAACACCAACACTGCGTGACCTTTCCTGTTTACTCCTAAAATCAACGCAATATTTAAAAATACATATCAGGGTCAGAAGGGTGAAATTAAACTTTCCCATGGGGGGAGGGGGTGTATGTGAACTTACAGAATCGATTATTATTGTGGCACTGAAACTTTGTTCGTGTATGGAATTCAGAATGGCCTCGTTTCCCCGGTAACCGCCATTGACAACGAGTAGCTTCTTACCTAGAATAGGAATCAGAAGGCGCAGGTTCAGCCAACAACATTAACGGGCAATCCCATGGAAACAAGATAACAATTAAACTCAGAACGTCGGGTTTACCAGGGGCTGGGATGACCGTCTCCAAATGCGTCTGGTCAACTTTCAGCTTGTCTCCAGAATCGATCATTTTGATAATCGCTGTATACTTTTCTTGCACTTCCTGCAGTGTAAGTGAATCACACAGCATTAAGATTTTTTTTTCCCCATTTAAATTTCTTCCTTCATTTCTTTACTTTAGACATTAGAGATACAGCACATGAATAGTATCTCCACCGAGTCTGCTCCGACCAACGATCACCCCGTACACTTGCAGTATCCCACACACTGGGTCAAGCTACAATTTTACCGAAGCCAATCAACCTCCCGACCTGTACGTCTTGGGAGTGTGGGAGGAAGCCGGAGCACCCGGAGAAAACCCACGTGGTCACAGGGAGAACGTACAAACTCCGTACAGACAGCGCCCCTGTAGTCAGGATTGAACCCAGGTCTCTGGCGCTGCGAGGCAGCAACTCGACCACTGCGCCACCCTAGCTTGTTTCCCAACTTGTGTTTGCATGGGGCCTATCACATCGTCATGTCATTACGGACAGCTTCATGTACTGTTGGAGTGTAGTCACCATGACACCATTTCCCATCCAAATCTCTGTCTCTACCCAGTTATCGCAGTTGGAGCTGGTTTTACATGGAACTTGGACAGGCCCTTTGGCACACAATGTCCGTGCTGGCATGATGCCATGTCAAACAATGCTCCTCTGCCAGTATGTGATCCATATCCTCATGCTGATCTAAAACTCTCTTGCACCAGCCGCCCCTGGCAGTATGTTCCAGACACCCACTACTCTGCACGTCAGCTGCACCACTCTCACCTCAGAACTTTGTCCTCTAGACTTTGACATTTCCACCCTGGGGAAAAGGTTCTGACTGTCAACACTCTGTCTCTGATAACCTTGGATCCTTTCCACCAGGTGGTGCTTCAATGGCAACCTCGCCGACAGTCTGTCTGTCCTTTCTTTTTTGTTGTTCTTATTTTTAGTGTGTTTAAAAAGTTTGTGTTAATGTTCTCTGGTTTGTTTTATGCGGGGGGGGGGGAGGGGGAAACTTTTTTCAATCTCTTACCTTGCCGGAGATGCGATTGTTTTCCGGATCGTATCTCCGGTTGCTCTGCGGCCTAACATCGTGGAGCAGGGACTTTGAGCCGCACCTTGGGGCGTTGTCTTACCATCGGAGCCAAATCCTTGCCAGGGATCAACGCTCCAACCGCAGCCTTGCGGACTTTAACATCAAGGAGCTCGCAGTCTCGGGCAAGAGACCGACGTCGGGAAGCTCCAAAAGCTGCACAATGTTCAACTAGCCCCGACCCAGGGTAGATCGCCCAGGGCGGGGGAGCTGAGATTCTCTCTCTCTCTCTCCCCTCCCCCCCCCCCCACCCGATGCAGGAGCTTGATCACCCCAACAAGGAGGCCCGCTGCCAGCTACGGGAGTAAGATCATCTGTCAACGGAAGGTTCGAGGCCCCCGACCGCTGGAGGACAAAGAAGGGAGAGATTGAACTTTTTCTTTCGCCTTTGATCAGTGAGGAATGTGGAGGAGTCACTGTGGTGGATGTTTATGTTAAATGTATTTTGTGTGTTCTGTTGCTTTCTGTATGACTGTATGGCAAATCAAATTCCTCATATGTTGCAAAACATACTTAGCTAATAAAGTGTGATTATGATTATTCTTTCAGGTCCCCCCTCAGCCTCCGACGCTCATGCAAAAACAATCCACCTTTCCTTATCAATCCATCCTCTAATCCAGGCATCATTGTGGTCAACCTGTTCTGCACCCTCTCCAAAGCCTTCACATCACATCACTTAATTGAGATACAAGCTTTGCTATTTACAACTCGATCATTTCACTCAATACACAAAATAGAACATTACCTTTATCACTGCTTTCTTCTTGTAATATTTTTCACCAAGTTTCTTGGTTATTAATTTAACAACAATTCCCTAGTTAAACAGAAAAGGAAACCATTATTTGCCAAGTGCCTCGACCACCCGGGCCAACTCACACGCTGAATCTTCACACACTTCGGAGGTGGTATCGGAGATAGACACAAAATGCTGAAGTAACTCAGCGGGTCAGGCAGCATTTCTGGAGAACATGGATAGGTGACGTTTCACAGAGTGCTGGAGTAACTCAGCGGGTCAGGCAGCATCTGTGGAGAACATGGATAGGTGACGTTTCACAGAGTGCTGGAGTAACTCAGCGGGTCAGGCAGCATCTGTGGAGAACATGGATAGGTGACGTTTCACAGAGTGCTGGAGTAACTCAGCGGGTCAGGCAGCATCTGTGGAGAACATGGATAGGTGTCACCTATTCCTTCGCTCCATAGATGCTGCCTCACCCGCTTAGTTTGTCCAGCATTTTTGTCTACCTTCCACAGTCTCCAGCATCAGATCCACCTGTATGGCTTACTACAACCCCATCCCCTCGTTCTCCATGCCTAACGTTAACTCCCTCTCTCCACAGATGCTGCCTGACCCGTTGAGCATTACCAATATTGCCATTTACATTCCATTGCTGGATTTTCAGTCATTTGGAATTCCATAGGATTGTTTTATCTCCATGAAATTCACTGGACTTGGCTCAGGAATAATTGTGTGAAATAAGACAGCCGACCTTTTTTTATAGACAACTGCTCAGCCAATTCATTGTCACAGGAGGGCAAATCAATTGATATTTTTAAGGTGTGGATTGACAAATTTTTGATTAGTCGGGGTGGCGGTGGTTATTGGGAGAAGGCAGGAGAATGGGGTTGAGAGGGAAAGATAGATCAGCCATGATTGAATGGCAGAGTAGACTTGATGGGCTGAATGGCCTAATTCTGCTCCTGGAACTTATGAACTTAGGAAGAATGTTGCACACAATCGCAGCAAGACCAATTCTCTGCTATTAGTTGACCAGTTCAACATGAACCCGGCAGTAAATTTCTGTACTTACGGTGTGAAGCCAGTGGTCTCTCCGAAGACTTCTCTTTTTCTGCTCTTCAAACTAAAACACAGATATTCAAAATTAAGATTTCAAACTCAAAGCGATTTCACCAAACAGTGATGTCACAATTCAATAGCGAGTACTGTAAATTAAAAATAAACTCTACTTTCTAAAAATCCTTTAGTAGAATCAGACACACAGCAAGGAAACTTGGCACACCAAGTCCTGAACTACTATCTACCTCATTGGAGACCCATGGACTATCTTTGATGGACTTTACTGGTTTTGACTTGCACTAAACCAGAACTAGGTCCAGAACAAGGGGTCACAGTTTAAGGATAAGGGGGAAGTCTTTTAGGACCGAGATGAGAAAAACATTTTTCACACAGAGAGTGGTGAATCTCTGGAATTCTCTGCCACAGAAGGCAGTTGAGGCCAGTTCATTGGCTATAATTAAGAGGGAGTTAGATGTGGCTCTTGTGGCTAAAGGGATCAGGGGGTATGGTGAGAAGGCAGGTACTGGATACTGAGTTGGATGATCAGCCATGATCATATTGAATGGCGGTGCAGGCTCGAAGGGCCGAATGGCCTACTCCTGCACGTATTTTCTATGTTTCTAAACATTATTGCCTACATCATATCTACACACTGCGGAAGACTCAATTGTAACCATGCATTGACGTTCCACTGACTGGTTAGCACGCAACAAAAGCTTTTCACTGAACCTCGACACACGTGACAATAAATTAAACTCTGACACGCAACCACACGGACCTTCAACCACCTATTTACATTCATCTTTATTATCCCGACAAACTCATCAACTTCCCTGCCACTCACCTACACACCAGAAGCATTCTAGTGGTAAATTAATCCTACCACCTTTACTTTTACAGATATTGCATGGAAACAGGCCCTTCGGCCCACCGAGTCTGTGCTGACCAGTGGTCACCCTGTACACCGGCACGATCCTGTTTACCGGAGCCAATTAACCTACAAACCTGTACGTCTTTGGAGTGTGGGAGTTAAACGGAGCTCCCGGTGAAAAGCCCTCGCAGGGCACGGGGAGAAGGTACAAACGCCGTACAGACAGCATCCACAGTCAGGATCGAACTCGGGTCTCTGGCGATGTGAGGCAGTAACTCTACCTCTGCGCCACTGCGTCGTTTCCCCCCCCCATCATTTACAGATATCTTTATTATCCCCTCACATTCATCAACTTACCTGCCAGAATGATCCCAGGCATGTCCCCCTGAACACACATATGCTAAAAGTTAATAAATATAATGAAGTAGTGGTCCTGGTGCTTGGCCCACAGAATCCACGCGTCCATCTGAACTTACCAACTCCTTCCTGCCCCATAATTCCCAGCTGCATTCAAAAATTCAAAATAGCCAGTTGCTGCATTAGCAATGGCTTACATTTGTCCAAAGGTCATAAGTGATAGGAGCAAATTGGGCCATTCGACCCATCAAGTCTACTCCGCCATTCAATTGTGGCTGATCTATCTCTCCCTCCAAACCCCAATTTGTGCACTCTTGTATCTGCAATAAAGCCAGAAATTTACCCCTCATGAGGGGCGGCAAGGTCGCGCAACGGGTGATTCGCTGCCTTCCAGCGGCAGACACCCGGGTTCGATCCCGACTGCAGGTGCTGTCTTTACGGAGTTTGTACATTCTCCTTGTGACCGTATGGGTTTCCTCCAAGTGCTCCGGTTTCCTCCCACACTCCAAAGACATGTGGGTTTGTAGATTAATTGCCTTCTGTAAACTGTCCCTCGTGGGTAGGATAGAGCTAGTGTACAGGTAATCATGGGTCAACGTGGACTCAGTGGGCTGAAGGGCCTGTGTCCACGCTGTATCTGTAAAGTCTAATGACTGCAAAAACAAAACAGGAGCAGTATAGAAATGAGCAGACTGCAACACTCTACCTCCATTATTTCATCCAATGCAGATTTTTTCTTCTTGTCTTTAGTCTCTGATGAAGAAGCGGGGCCCGCTTCCTTGCGTTTCACTGAAGGTATTGCTTGCAACGGATTTGGTCCCAGGCTACTGAAAAACATGCAACGCGTGGCTTGATTATTCTTTGCTTTCATTCCGTTAGCTCCGCTCTCTCAGTGGAGCTCAGGGTGGGCTGCGAGAGGCACCACAGCGGCAGGGAGGTGGAGCGATGGGTAGGTGCGTTGCGTCCACAGGCTGATGTAGAGGAGGCCTATAAAGGCCTATTCAGCCACCTCTGAACACAGGAAATTGGAGCAGACAGCAGGTCATCATCAATCCCGAGAGGCTGCCTATGAAAGAATCATGTCGCTAATGGAGCTGTTACATAGCCTTTTTTTTTAAATTATACTAATACTTTTACGCAAAAAAAAAAAAAAAATACAAATGAGCACAACCAAAGACTGCCTATGTTGACTGGTTTACAAACAAACGATCATCAAATTAATACAATGCCAACTTCATCAACAAAACACTCGACCTCCCGCGGTGACCAGCGTTCACGGAAGGCCTCCAGAGTCGCCATGGAGGACTAAGTGGGAGGCACCTGTTGAGTTTCTCCAGCATCTTTGTCTAACTTTGACCGACTTTACCCTGCACCAAACGTTATTCACATTATTCCCTTGATCATGTATGGACGTACACTGTGGACGGCTCGTTTGTCATCATGTATAGTCTTTCCGCTGACTGGTTAGCACTGCACCTCGGTACACGTGACAATAAACTAACCTCAACTCAACTACTGACATGATTAAATAAGGTGAATTTAAAAGAAGCAACCCTACATGCACAAGCTTGGAAAGTCACCATTCCCTTTGCAAATGGTTTCCTTTTTCAGTGACATTGAACAGTCATGCAGCCACCTCATATTCAAAGGAACTTCACAAACAGCATAGAGTCAGAAAAGCTGCTTAGTTTCCGCTGCCTGCTCCTACCAGTTTCGAAAATTCATTACTTAAAGGTTTAATAATTAATGAAACAGGTCCTTACCTCGATTTCGGAGCCGGTGTCGAAGCACATTGTCCTTTGTTTAAATTGAAGGCAACTAATCAAAAAAGAATTTGCATTAAGGTTCTCACCTTTAAAATGGTACAAATTCATTAATTTATTTCAATGTTCCCGTGGCAGATCACATTGTAACGAAAATGGGTAACTTTAGACAGCTGAGAAACAGGCCCTTCGACCCACCGAGTCCGCGCCGACCAGCGATCACCCCGTTCACTAGCACTATCGCACACATGGGACAATTGACAATGTTTTAACAAATTAGATTGTACGTCTTTGGAGTGTGGGAAACCAGAGCACCCGGAGAAAACCCACAGCAACTTAACCGCTGCGTCCGATATAAATCCCATACATCAAATCACAAAAGCATCTGAGAAGGAAAAGACCGCACACACACACACACGCACACGCTGCCTGACACGTTGAGTAACTCCAGCTTTTTGTGTCTATTTTGGGTCATAACAGTTCTAAATTGGACCAGGTTCTTACTCTCGTCAGCATTTGAAACAAGCAGCATGGCTGAACATAGGCAGAGGACATAATCTCAGAACAAAATGTCGTTCTTTTAGGAAGGAGATGAGGAGGAATCACCTTAGTCAGAGAGTGGTGAATCTATGGAATTCATTGCCATAGAAGGCTGTGGAGGCCATCAATAAATATTTTTAAAGAGAGATAGATTCTTGACTAGTAAGGGTGTCAAGGATTATGGGGAGAAGGCAGGAGGATGGGATTAAGATAGATCAGCCATGTTTGAATGGAGTAGACTCGATGGGCCGAATGGCCTAATTCTGCTCCTATCACGAATGAACTAAAGCAAAAATGTCACAACTCTTTTCTTTTCACACTCAGCAAAAGCAGGATTCTTTCATGGCAAAAGATTAAAATTCAGGATCAGACTGATCGGTGACATATTGGTGAAGTTATGGAAATAACCAAAATCGCCACACTTCCCACAAAGCATACCTTTCTCTTCCTCGTTTTCTCTTTTCAGTTCCGTAAAAACTGGAGCTTCCTAAAGGTTTAAAAAAAATCCATTTAACAATAGCATGCAATTAAAGGGCAATGGAGACTGTAAAACGATCAAAGTTCTTCACAGCAGTGTTTACCAAACAGAATTTAATACTGAAATACTAATACAGAAGCACTCAGACCTCTGGCCTGCGGCCAATAACATCTTGGAGCCTCAGTCTATGGAGCTTCTGGTGGCAGGCGTGGAGCGGCCCTTCCATCGTGGAGCGGGCGATCCCTTTCCGGGGGTCGCCGAAGAGCTCTGACTGCTGGCCTGCAACATCTGGAAGCCGTGGGCTCCGGTAAGGAGGTGGCCGATTTGGGAGCTCCGGGCTGCGGGGTGTGCTCGACCTGTCCCCACACCGGCGTTCCGACCATCCCGACCAGAGGGCCTGTACATCCGGCCGTCTGCAGCGGCGACTACGGAGGGTCAGGGCCCCAACCGCGGGTTAACAAGGGAGGAGGACTCCCTTTTTTAGAAGGATGAGAGGGTATCTTATTGAAACATATAAAATTGTTAAGGGTTTGGACATGCTAGAGGCAGGAAACATGTTCCCGATGTTGGGGGAGTCCAGAACCAGGGGCCACAGTTTAAGTATAAAGGGTAAGCCATTTAGAACGGAGACGAGGAAATACTTTTTCTCACAGAGAGTTGTGAGTCTGTGGAATTCTCTGCGTCAGAGGGTGGTGGAGGCCGGTTCTCTGGATGCTTTCAAGAGAGAGCTAGATCGGGCTCTTAAAGATAGCGGAGTCAGGGGATATGGGGAGAAGGCAGGAACGGGGTACTGATTGGGGATGATCAGCCATGATCGCATTGAATGTCGGTGCTGGCTTAAAGGGCCGAATGGCCTACTCCTGCACCTATTGCCTATTGTCTATTGACTGTCTGAACTGTATTGCCTTCCACCACAGTGAAGAATGCTGTGGTGATGTCTGTGTTGAATTATGTTGTGTGTTCTGTCCTTTTACAATTGTAACGCTGCATGGTAAATTACGTTTCACTGCACCTCATGGTGCAAGTGACAAATAACTTTGAACTTGAACATCGGTAATATAATTACAGGGAGACATACAGTAACAGAAAGGTTTCTCTCTGCGAGTTATGGAGCATTTTACCTCCTCTTTCCCTTCCTTTCCTCTTCTGACGAGTTCTTCAATAAACTTGGCGTTTCTTTCCTCATCGTCCAGCTCCTGTTTCTTCTTTTTCTCCAGTTCCTGTTGCCTGCAGATGGTTTCTGGATCACGGTCGATGTACTGAATGTACCAGCCCTTTGGCGTTTCATCCACTTTGCAGTATCCTGGACAACAGAGGACGCAGAGAACTTCAAATCTGTTCAACCATCTGCCCAAACTCAATAAGAACACGAGCAAACATTTGTGGCCCATACCTGAGGAAAGGACGTGCTGGCTCTGGAGAGGGTCCAGAGGAGGTTTGCGAGAATGATCCCAGGAATGAGTGGGTTAGCATGAGGTGGCCGAACGCACTATGGGAACTACACTCACCCCACTGCAGGACCGATATACTAGGAGGTGCAGATCCAGAGCCAGCAACATTATGAGGGACCCCTACCCCCCCAGCAACGGACTGTTCCAGTTGCTACGGTCAGGCAAACGCCTCCGCTGTCATGCTGCGAAAACAGAGAGGATGAGAGAGTTTCTTCCCACAGGCCGTCAGGACTGTAAACTCTGATCTCACCAGGGACTGTTGTGTTGTGTATTTTTTATTTTTTTTAAATTCTAAAATGTAAATACTGATTCTGTTCTATTCTGTAGTTTTTTTGCGCAATCCGCAGGCATCGCCACTTTCATTTCACTGTACATCTTGTATGTGTATATGACAAATAAACTTGACTTGGCTTATGATGAGCGTTTGACGGCACTGGGCCTGCACTCGCTGGAGTTTAGAAGGTCGAGGGGGGACCTCATTGAAACTTACAGAATAATGAAAGGCCTGGATAGAGTGGATGTGGAGAGGATGTTTACACTAGTGGGAGAGTCTAGGACCCGAGGTCACAGCCTCAGAATTAAAGGGCGCTCTTTTAGAAAGGAAGTGAGTAGGAATTTGTTTAGTCAGAGGGTGGTGAATCTGTGGAACTCATTGCCACAGACGGCTGTGGAGGCCAAGTCAGTCGATATTTTTGAGGCAGAGATGGACAGATTCTTGATTAGAACGGGTGTCAAGGATTATGGGGAGATGGCTGGGAAAATGGGATTTGAAGGCAGAGATCCCTTAAATGTCCCTTCATTCTCACTTGTGAAAAGTCTTAACATTAACCCATATGAATCTTATATGCTTCAATAAGATCATTCCTCATTCTTCTATGCACAAAGATGTCATTTTAATTTATTTGCCCACACACGAGTGGGCAATTCTTTTATCCTATCAATTAGCCTGGTGAATCTCTATCAGACTGCCTCCAATGCTGGTATATCCTTTCTTAAATAAAGAGACCAAAACTGTGCACAGCCCTCCAGGTATCTCAATGGTACAAATAAAACCCGTGGTCAGCACCCGTGGTCAGGTTCGAACCCGGGTCACTGACGCTGTAAGGTCGCAAATTTACCGTTTTTGTTCCTCCTACTGAACTGTGTGACCTCACAGCTTTCCGCAGTAAACTCCATTTGCAACTTTTCATTCACTTTGTCAACCTGCCCACTACGCCCAGTTGCAGAGCATGCAGTGCCTTCTGGTTTGATTACATGTAGTTTTTGTTATCGGCAAACTTGGATACCTTGGACTATGCCCCCACCTACAGGTCATTGATATAGACTGTAAATAAAGGGGAGAGGCAAGAACTGATCCTTGATGCACTCAGCTAGTTACACATTTCCAGCCTAATATATGCACAATTATTCTGATTCTGACTCCTTCTTTCAGGTATTAAAAAAATCTCCAATCTAAGCTAACACACTCAAGTGTTAGAATTTCAAACTGCCCCTCTGATCTTATAGGAAAATGTGATATTAACAATTCTGCCAAAGCGCAAGTTAACTTAGAGAAGTCAATGTTCATAGCGCTGGGGTGTAAGCTACCCAAGCGAAATATGAGGTGCTGTCCCTCCAATTTCCCTCACTCTGACAATGGAGGAGGTCAGATTGGGAATGGGAGTGGGAGTTAAAGTGCTGGGCAACAGGGAGATCAGGTAGGTTCACTAACTAACTAACTAATAGTGACATTTTTTTTTTTTAAATGGGAGGTAAAACTAACTAAAACTAAGCAATTCTGGAAATGTTACTCACCTTCTCGGCCCAGCCATTTAGTGAAGTCAGTCAGCGTTTCCCACATTGTTGCATTCATGTGAACATGTTCTCGGTGGCTGATGTACTCATTGTAGATAACGTTATTGTGAACACGTTTAGTTCCTGAACACAATGGATATTTATTGTTCAACAAGATGGCATACTGCAGTATTTTAATCCTTCTGACATTTCTAATAAGGATTTAGTTCAGCTAGTTTACAGATTCTGCTTGAAGACAAGGCCCTTCGGCCCACTGAATTCATACCCACATTCGATCACCCATTCACATTAATTTTATGCTATCCCGTTATCGTATCGACTCCCTACACACCAAGGGCAATTTACGGAGGCCAATTAACCCGCAAACCCACAGGTCTTTGCAATGTGGGAGGGAACTGGAGTTCCCAGAGGAAAGACACGCGGTCACGAGGAGAAAATGCAAATGCTACACAGAGGCAGCATCTGAGGGCAGGATCGAACCTGGGACTCTGGCGCTGTGAGGCAGCAGCTCCACCAGTTAAGCCACATGCAGCTCCAAGCACTTTTACATGTGGTTATCCCATGATGGCTTTGGGTATCGGAATATCTGCCTTTCCCTGTGATTCATTAAACGGAAAGGAGCCAAGCACAGGGACGCCAGAAGGGGGTGTTAAAGGCATCAGCCTTCGCCAAAGGGGCAATTTATAAAACAGCAAGGAAACCACTCCAGATAATTGTCGACCTTTGCCTTCAACCCAACAACAAGTGACAGTTTCATAGAACCGAATTAATGACATACATCCTAGGAACACTTCAGGCATCAGAGAAAAAAAATTACGTCACAGGAACATTCTATTGATACAGTATAGCATTCACTTTGCAGTTCTGACAGTCATCTTTCTCAGTAACAAGCCGAGAGGAATATAAGGGGGGGGGGGGGGGGGGAATCTGCTGTCATTGTTCAATGGGAACATATAGTGTCACATCATGCATAACAAGTAAAATACAAATGGGTTGTAATCGCACCCGTTTGTATGCTACACTCTTTGAAGCAAAATACTTTGGAGAGCAATGCAAGTAACATTAGAATATTTCAAAGGACACTAAACAGCAGCAAATAGTGTTATATATCAGTAGCAAACTACTTTAAATTGGAGCTGCATTGTCTGCGGGTTGATTTGTACACGTTGTACATTCCAATAACAGGACATAAAAACTCACCAAACCGTCTTCTAAGCAACTCCAGAAATTCATTGCGGAACTCCCTGAAGTGGGAAGATATATATATTTTTTTAATTCATTTTTTTTTTTTTAATTAGCTTTTCGCAGCTCACTAGAAAGCTTTGACCAATTCACAATGTCACCATCTCACAATGATAAAATATAGTCATTCCACATGAAAGCTGTTAGGTGTATATTGTACCAACTTGTAAAAATTATTATATACCCTGTATAAACCTCATCTCTGTGCTTTATCTCCAATTATATTCTGTTCCCTTCCTCATTTTACAAATTACAATTACCACAGCATACGAAATGCATTATTCCAAAGTAGTTTTGTTTAGTTTAGAAATACAGCATGGAAACTGGCCCTTCGTCCCACCGAGTCCACTCTGTCCAGCAATCCCCATACCCTAATACTGTCCTACACACACTCGGAACAACTTTTTTTTACAATTTTACCAAGCAAATTAACCTACAAACCTGTATGTCTTTGGAATATGGGAGGAAACCGAAGATCTCAGAGAAAACTCACGAGGAGAACGAACAAAGTCCGTACACAGCACCCGTAGACAGGATCGAACCATTGATTGAGACTTTATTATCATGTGACATGTCAGTGACTTTCTTTGTTTTGCGTACTATACATGAGGTACGCAAAGTGTCGCCACGGATAGGGCGTCCACAAAGTAAAAGTGTTCATTCCAGCGCTCAAATATCCCTCATTGTTCTCCCCCCCCCCCCCCCGAACATTAGGGTCCCCCTTCGTTCTCAGTGGCTCCCACCTCGGGTCCTCCTTTGTTTTCAGTGGGCCTCCCATGCCAGGTCCCTCTATGTCAACAGACCCGATTCGACAAGCTAAACTTAGGCCCTTTATTGTCAAGTGCACTGAGGTACAGTGAAAAACTTTTGCAACCACGCTACTCATCTACCGAGGAGTTCCCACTAAATGGGCTGAAGCGGGCCGGACGAGGAGAGGAGAGGGACGACGGTTTGCAGGATGACCGGAATTGAGGTGGCGGCCGCAATGGGCCTTCGTGGCCAGCCAAATTATTTGACATTATACTATTGATTATTGTAGGTATGTTACAAAACCTACCTGAATCGTGGCTGAGCATCTGCCCCACCCCTTGTGTGTGATTTTGGCGCTGTTTGGAGGGGGCGGGTTTAAAACGCGATTTTTACTAGGCTGTTCCAATCGCAGATGTTCAGCCTAGTAAATCATTAATGGAGAATCGCTGCAAGACCCGGTCGCAAAAGCTATTATTAGTTTTATAGGCCTCGAATAATAGATATAATAGTTTTAAAAGCTCTCGTTCACTCCGCAACCTCTCGCAGCCCCAGGGTTTTATAAAGCAAACTATTAAAGGTATGTACCTTATTTTTACATTAAATGGGGCATATATATAACCCTATATATCAAGTTATCTATAGCGAGTAGTTCCTTTTGGGCTTTTTATATCCCGCAGTATTTTTCTCGGCATTTGAGGGCACTAATCCAGCGCGATGTCAACGTTCTAAACCAGCGCGTTCCACATGAACCCACTAGAAAGCCGATTTAAATGGGCATTTATTTGCAGCAATTGAACACTAAATTCCTTCCATTTGGCCTATAAATTAATGTAAATTAGATATAAAAATCATGTTATATTGTGAATTATTTGTGAATAATCTTTGGACACTTAGGCTATTTAAAAATGTTAATCTTTCCTTAAGAAATGGGCTTTTGACTATCCAAGATCACAGCTTTTTTGTAATGTCCATTGAAAATCAATAGGGAACAAGATGCTAATTTCCGAGTATGAAAATGGCCATAACTTTTTTAATACTTGAGATATGAAAGTGAATTTGGTGTCAAATTAAACTTATTGTTGTGCTTTATCTGATGGGATAAATTGCAGACTTGATTTTTTAAATCTCAAAATTTTGTAACATTGCTAATTATTGCATATTTGTGTGTGTGTGTGTGTGTGTGTGTGTGTGTGTGGGTGTGTGTGTGTGTGTGTGTGTGTGTGTGTGTGTGTGTGTGTGTTTGTTAATGGGCACGTCAAGCCGCACAAATAAGAATGTTATTGTCCTGTTTATTGGTACACAGTGATAATTGAACACAGTTGGATTCTATTGGTAGCTTCATCAAGTTGTTAATGAGCTTATATTAAATACAGCAACATTAGCTGTTACGATAAAAGTTTACTCCAATATAGAAGGTAGACAAAAATGCTAGAGAAACTCAGCGGGTGAGGCAGCATCTATGGAACGAAGGAATAGGTGACGTTTCAGGTCGAGACCCGTCTTCAGACTGGTCGTCTACTCCAATATAGAAGAGTAATTTGCGAGATCTAGTTTTAGAACATTAAAATGAACAGAAGATTGTTTACTTCACCAAAACACAGAAATTAGATACTTATGTTAATGCAGAACTAGGATAAACAAGATAAAGATGGATGCTTACAAAATTCCACATTATGAGATACTATTTATTTAAAGGGAAGTGAAATGAGCAAAACAATTGCTATTTATGGAGTAGACAATAAGTGATAAGGTAGTTTGATACACTGGATTACTCTGGCCTTTGTGTACTCTAGTCATGGGCCTTTCAACCCTCTTTCCAGGCCAACCAGCTATCACATGTTCACACTAGTTCTATGTTATCCCGCTTTCAAATCCACTCCCAACACACCAGGGACAATTTGCAAAAAAATCCAAGTAACCTACAAACCCGCACATATTTGGGATATGGGAGGAAGCCAGAGCACCCGGTGGAAACCCACGTGGTCACAGAGAGAACGTGCAAACTCCACACAGACAGCACCTGAGTTCAGGAGCGAACCCAGCATCTCCAGTGCTGTGAGGCAGCAGCTCTACCTGCTCTGCCACTTGTAAAGAATTGGCGAGATACTGAAGTTTGAATGAAGTTATTTGCAAGTGGGTATGAAGTTATGTTAGAAAATTTTGTGATTGGTTAAAATTAAAATGCTTAAAACTTACAAATGGTTCGTTAAAAAGATAGTCGGAGACTCTCGGTCTATTTTTAATTGGACTTTAACTTGCATTAAACGTCATTCACATTATTCCCTTTATCATGTATCTGTACACTGTGGACGGCTAGATTATAATCACGTATTGTCTTTCCGCTGACTAGTTAGCACGCAACAAAAGCTTTTCACTGTACTTCGGTACACGTGACTATAAACTGAACTCAAACCAAAAACACTCAGCAGAAGTTTTTAAATATAATTCTCAGCAAAGCTTGCATGTGATTTGTCACAGTGTGTACGTACTCTGAAAAATAATCCATAAATTGCTGTGGGTTCTCGGAAGCCAGAAGAAGCTGTCGCTGGTGGGATTCCGACATGCAGTGACATTTGAAGCCATTCTGAAATACAACAAATTATATCAATGTACACAACTTCAATCATTCATTCAATCATCATTGTTGAAAACATTAGCAGTGGTGCTGTTTTCCGACGGGAACGGTGACAGATGCACCAAACATGTCCGTACTCCAATTCCTGCGGACTTCCGCCGCTGGAAGTCTAGGATTTTGGTGTGTGCGTGTGCTTTATCATCATTCCTTACAATGCTATGTACGACGGTGATCGCAACTTCTACTGAAGTGTGGATGGCCGTTGGCTCGCTAGGAGCTCATCCGCCCTTTGACAGGTCTTGTTTTTGGTCCTGCTGGGGGTCCACAGCTCCCTCCTCACCTGGCAAACCAGGTGGGGGAGACGGTTTAGTCGCCGGCTATCCGACCATGGAGCAGATAGCACGGGATTACATGGTACCCGTGGTGAGGGGGACCCGACTTGAAATGTACACAACACATTTCAAAAAAATATCACTTGCCATCCAGCCCTCTTTCATTAGACGTTTCCTAATCTAGTTTAGAGATACAACTTGGAAGCAGGCCCGTCGGCCCACCGTCTCCACGCCAACTAGTGATCACCACGTACACTAGTTTATTCTTACACACTCGGGATAATTTACAGAAGACAATCAACCTAGAAACATGGTAGACACAAAATGCTGGAGTAACTGGTGAGTCTGTGGAATTCTCTGCCTCAAAGGATGGTGGAGGCCGGTTCTCTGGATGCTTTCAAGAGAGAGGTAGATAAGGTTTTTAAAGATAGCGGGGTCAGCGGATTGGGGATGATCAGCCATGATCACATTGAATGGCAATGGGGGGGGGGGGGGGGGGGGAGGGGAGGGGGGGGGGAGAGGGGGGGGGGGGGGGAGAGGGGGGGGGGAGAGGGGAGAGGAGGGGGGGGGGGGGGAGGGGGAGGGGAGGGGGAGAGGGGAGGGGGAGAGGGGGAGAGGGGGAGGGAGAGGGGGAGGGGGGAGGGGAGAGGGGAGGGGAGGGAGGGGGGGGAGAGAGAGGGGGGGGGGGGGGGGGGAGGGGGGGAGGGAGAGGGGAGGAGGGGAGGGGAGAGGAGAGGGGAGAGGAGAGGGGGGGAGGGGGGAGGAGAGGGGGGGGGGGGGGAGGGGGGGAGAGGGGGGAGGGGGGGGGGGGGGGAGGGGGGAGAGGGGGGAGAGGGGAGGGAGGGAGGGGGGGAGGGGGGGAGGGGGGAGGGGAGGGGGGGGGGGGGGGGGGGGGAGAGGAAAAGAGGAAAGAGGAAAGAGGAAAGAGGAAAGAGGAAAGAGGAAAGAGGAAAGAGGAAAGAGGGACAGAGAGCTTTGTTGTTGTTTTCTCTGGATTATACCGAGTACCACCATGTGTACAGACATATATGTTGTGCTGCTGCTGCTGCTGCAGGAGGTCAGTATCAAAGGTCCTATAGCTCTGCTACAGGATCTTTGGTCAGAATGTCGCTGTGCAGTTTCCAGGCGACAATAAAACGCCCCGTGAGTAGAGATTGTTGTCATGACCCAGACCCCTCACACTCACCTCGTCCCGGCATTGCTTCTGGCACATCTGGCAGTACCAGCGCAGCTTCTGCAGTCCCTTGGACTTGATGCGGTTGGCGATGGCTTTGGGCGTCAGGAACTCGGCCTTCCCCATCTTCCCCGCTCGGCTCGGCTCGGCCCAGGCGCCGCACGTCACCGCTTCCTGCGCCCTCTGTGTAACACGTCACGACCAACCGCCCACGTACGTCACCGCTTCCTGCGCCCTCTGTGAATTTACGTCACAACCAACCGCCCCTAACGTCACCGCTTCCTGCGCTCACTGCCATTTACGTCACAAACACCCCGCTTTTTACGTCATCGTTCCCCGCGCACGTCACAGTCCACCTCCCTCCTCAAGCCTCACCGCCCCCGTCAACCCACCAATTTATATTTCCAATCCTTCATAACACCTTCGCGCACGTCCAGTCCAAAGAGGAACGTTGAACAAGGGAGAGCCCCCGTAAAAGACCAATTTATATTTCCAGTTGTAGTCCTGTCATAACACCTTCAGGTGAAGTCTGAGGGGAGCGGAAAGTGGAACTACAAACAGAGTGCACGGCGGGGAGTAAAAGGTAAGTCGCAGTCGCAGAACCTGGGTGGACGGCGTAAGGGGAGCGGGGGGGTTGTGGGAGTTGTAGTTCCGTGTCCGATTCGGGTGAAGTCTGGATGTAGTCGTGGAGACTACAACTCCCAGAGTGCACGGCGGTGGAGTAGCGGTTGCAGTCGCAGTCGCAGAACCTGTTCGTGTGATCGGCGTAAGGGGAGCGGGGGGTTGTGGGAGTTGTAGTTCCGTGTCCGATTCGAGTGAAGTCTGGATGTAGACGTGGAGACTACAACTCCCAGAGTGCACGGCGGCGAGGCGGGGGTGGAGTCGCAGTCGCAGAACCTGTTCGTGTGATCGACAGTTGCGGGAGTTGTAGTCACGTGTTCGGCGCGGGGGTTTGCGGGAGTTGCAGTCCGCCGTGTGTTGGAGTGAAGCCGGGCTGACAGTGTGGGGACTACAGTTCCCAGAGTGCACTGAGCCGGCGGGGAGGGGAAGGGAGGAGAGGATAGGAGGAGGAGGCGGCCGGCAGCGGGCTGACCTTCAGCGGCGTCGGCGACGGTGACGGTGGTGGAGGAAGAGGATTCGCCATGTTTGCGAGGACGGGCGTCCTGGTTCTGGTGCCCCAATGGTAATGGCGGCGACGGGGTGGGTGGGGGGGGGGGGGAGGGAGGGAGTGAAGGGAGGAGAGAGACGGGGACCGCGGCTTTTTGTCTCGTTGCTGGGCTGCGGGGGGAGCGCGGCTGAGGTGACCCCGGACCCGCTAGGCCTCACCACAGGGCAGAACCGGGCCACTGTTTAGTGGTTCAATGGAAATATGTTAAAATTCACATACTGTGTGGGAGCAAAAACCATATGGACGCAGTCCGCCCCACAGTGCACGCCCCCAGTCACCCACATGTCAAATGCAACCCATCTTAACATAGAAACATAGAAAATAGGTGCAGGTGGAAGGCCATTCGGCCCTTCGAGCCTGCACCACCCTTCAATATGATCATGGCTGATCATCTAACTCAGTATCCTATACCTGCCTTCTCTCCATACCCCCTGATCCCTTTAGCCCCTATAGCTCTATCTAACTCTCTTGAATCCATCCAGTGACTTGGCCTCCACTGCCCTCTGTGGCAGGGAATTCCATAAATTCACAACTCTCTGGGTGAAAAAGTTTTTTCTCATCTTAATTGACCTCCCCTTTATTCTAAGGGCATTTGTCCTATTAATTGCAAATGGGATTTATAATCCACTGCAGGAGAGGGCTTTGAAGGAACGTGTTATGTTCATGAGTTATATAATTCTTAGAGGATAGGACACGCTAGAGGCAGGAAAAATGATCCTGATGTTGGTGGAGTCCAGAACCAGGGTTCACAGTTTAAGAATAAGGGGTAGGCCATTTAGGACTGAGATGAGGAAAAACCTTTTCACCCAGAGAGTTGTGAACCTGTGGAATTCTCTGCCACAGTAAGCATTTGGAGGCCAATTCACTGGATATGTTCCAGAGAGAGTTAGATTTAGCTCTTAGGGCTAAAGGTATCAAGGGATATGGGGACAGGCCGGAACGGGGAACTGATTTTGGATGATCAGCCATGATCATATCGAATGCTGATGCTGGCTCGAAGGGCCGAATGGCCTACTCCTGCACCTATTTTCTATGTATTTATAGGTGCAGATTTAGGCCGATCGAATCTACTCTGCCATGCAATCATGGCTGATCAATCTCTCCCTCTCAACAACCCCATTCTCCTGCCTTCTCCCCATGAACCCGTACTAATCAAGAATCTGTCAAATTAATAACAATGGCTGGAAGAAACATCTGTTTTAAAATGATCAAATTCTAGCAATACACGACCAACCTCTCCTTGTACAAAAGAGAATGAGACTCTCAGCAGCATTCTTTAATTAGGGTTGGTATGGACAGTCACAGAGGGATAAATTGCCTAAAGTGTGGCATCCCCTCTGCCATGTGTAGGATGCGACTGCATATGCTGGTTTACACCGAAGAATTTTGGTGTAACTCAGCGGGTCAGGTAGCATCTCTGGAGAAAAGGAATAGGTGCTGTTTCGGGTCAAGAGCCTTCAGACTCCAGGGTCTGATGAAGGGTCTCGACCCAAAACTTTACCTTTTCCTTTTCGCCAGTGATGCTGCCTGACCCGCTGAATTACTCCAACATTTTCTGCCTCGTCCCCTCTGCATAGTGGGAGGCTGATGATGATGATGATGTTTTATTGTCACATGTGCCTAGCTATAGTAAAATTGTTTGTTTTGCATATAATCCAGTAAAATCATACTATAGATAAGCAGCTACCAACTCGATTTCCTCTATTTCCCACATGCCTACTCTCGTCCCTTTTCCATGGATTGGTGTAAAGCTATTCTCAGTTCAATACTGCTCTTCCAAGAAAGCAGCTGGTTACCACCTCTTCCAGCTTTCCTTAGCCTCCCACCAGTCTGAAGGATCCCAACCTCAAATGTCACCAATTCATGTTCTCCAGAGATGCTACCTGACCTGCTGAGTTACTCCAGCATTTTGAGTATTTTCTTTTGGAAAACTAGCATCTGCAGTTCTTTGTTTCTTGTTATCCAATCCTGGTCTCAGGATGACAAATGCTTGAGTATTAATTCTCTTTCCCAAATGGCCAGTACGCAACACATTCGGGGCAAATTGGGACAGGGAAGAAATACTGATAGGATCAATGTATGAAGTATACAGTAATGGCTGTATGTGCCTTTATATTAAAGCGCCTTTGTAGAGAAACTGATTTAAACCTTGCAATGTCATTTTTTTTAATCCCCTAAACATTGTTTTATGTTGAAGTGCATTGATAGATAGTGTTTTTTTGCAGTTCAGTTGTAAGGAATGATTTTCTTAATATCTTTGATAATGTATGGCACTAATTATTTTTGATAAAATGATCAGTATCAGAATAATTGTAATTGTAATTGTAAATCTTTATTGTCATTTCCTGAGTATTCGCATACTCAGAGGAAACAAAAAAAACGTTTCTCGACCAGTGTCCATTCAGTTTTCGTTACAAAATAAATAGCAATTAAAGTTAAAATACATGTCATGAACAATTTAACCCTCTATAAACATTCAATAACATTCAACAGCCGTGTTTTTTTACTTGCAGTTCATTTAACAAGTTCGCAACAGAGGAAACAAAAAAACAGGTTTCTCGATAGCCTGTAAGAAGCTGAGGAGATTTTCTTGCAATATCTTTGATGGGAGGATGTATGAAAAAGTCATGCGATGGGTGGTAATCTTTGATGATGGAGATGGCTCTGTTGATGCATCTCTTCTTGTATATGTCCAGCAGGAATGGGAGTGGAGCACCAATCATCCTGCTTGCAGTCTTCACTATCCTGTCCAGTTGGTGACGTTCGTACGCCTTGAAGCTCCCGAACCAGGAAGTGATGCCGTCAGTGTGCTCTCAAGTCCCCCTGTAAAAAGTCCGTAGGTTTGTGGTGGGGAGGCCTGCTTTCCTAGTCTTCGGAGGGGGTGAAGTCGCTGCTGGGCTCTCTTGACCAGAGCTGTGGTGTTGGCCGTGGACGTCAGGTCATCAGAATGGAGTCCTAGGACTTCATGCTGCACCCTTCTATCAGCTCCGTCGATGTGCAGAGGTGTATGGTGTTACAAGTCAAAGATCCTAGTTTTTCCCACGTAAGAATGAGGTTGTGGGATTGCACCAACCTGTGAGCAGCTCCACCTCCATCCTGTACGCCGATTCATCGTTGTCACTGATGAGACCCACACTGATGAGACCCACACTAATAAGGTACTTGAACACTTGTTCATTGAAACAATTGCAAACATTTTAGAGGTCACCTTGAAATAATATAATGGATAACAATGATCACTCTATTTCATATGTTATTTTCACCCCCAAGATTATTTATAGATATTGGAATAAGTGATCTGGTTTACATACATGCTCATTTGAGAATGAATGCTGAAAACAGGTATCAGTGATGAGCTGCTACAAAAATGTTTCTATTTATACTTTTTAAAAATATTTTGTGTAGGTGTTACTTTGCTGCATAAAATAGCTACAGGACACAAAGTGCTGGAGTAACTTCTCTGAAGACCACGGGTTTGACGAAGAGACTCGACCCAAACGTCACCCATGTTCTTCAGAAAAGCTCCCTGACCCGTTGAGATCACTTTGTGTCCTTTTGTGTATTAACCAGCATCTGCGGTTCTTTGTTTTTACAATCAAAACAGCAGCATATCTTGCCAAGGGAGACACAACGTGCTGGAGTAACTCAGGCAGCATCTCTGGAGAGAAGGAATGGGTGCCGTTTTGGGTCGAGGCCCTTCTTCAGACTTCTTCAGTCGCCCATTCCTTCTCTCCGGAGATGCTGCCTGTCCCGCTGAGTTACTTCAGCATTTTGTGTCTTACCTTTGATTTTAACCAGCATCTGCAGTTCTTTCTTACACAGCATATCAATAGACAATAGGTGTAGGAGTAGGCCATCCTGCCAATTCCATATGTGGATGTTGGATAGTCAGCAGCCTGAGCTGATCACCATAGATACTCAGTCCCATTCCCTGCAGGAGAATCTGAGAGCGCTCAAATTCTTTCACAAATGGAGACCCAACCAGTGTCCCTCCACCATAGTGCTCATTTGTTTGGCAGAACTTGTCCTGGCACTCAACATCTTCATGAGTTCATCTTCTCCGTTGATTCAATTCACTTTGTCCACCTTAAAAGTATAGCCATTTCTAATGTTTAAGAAGGAACTGCAGATGCTGGAAAAATCGAAGGTAGACAAAAATGCTGGAGAAACTCAGCGGGTGAGGCAGCATCTATGGAGCGAAGGAATAGGCAACATTTTGGGCCAAACCCCTTCTTAGATATGCCTGCATATGTACTTTTTCTACAGATATTATCTGGCATTATGGAATGAATGACTTCTATGTAGGTTGTAATGTTAGAGTAAAATCCAGAATACTGGAAATACTCAGCAGGTCAGGCAGCTTTTGTGATGAAAGAAAGTCATTCTTTCTGGCTTCTGAACTTTTGAGTTCATCCAGCCTTTTTTTTGTGCTCTCTCTGCATTCATGTTGCTCCAAGCATTTCTTAATTTTATTTCTGATTTTCTAGAATATTTTGCCTTTTAAACCTGGTTGAAGCTTCAGTGGGGCTGAATGAAAGACTGAGATGAGTCATAAAATACTGCAGGTTGCTAGACTGGAGCAATAAACAAACTGCTGTAGGAACTCAGCATCTTGGGAAGCTCCTGTTGGGGAAATGGACAATCACCATTTTGATTCGAGACCCATCCTCGGGATTGTTTTATTTTGAGCTTTGCGCTAATATCTACATCTGATTATGTTACAGGGGTCAAGTCCGAAACATGGCAACTCTGAAAGATAGTAAGTATCATTTTGTTTTTTATTGCTACAGAACATTGTTCTATATTTATTGAGTAAGGTGCAGATGAATATCTTGAACCTAAATAATAATAATTTTGTGGCTTTCATAGGTTTGATAACTCCTGTGGTGTTTAAACAATAGGTTTCTGCATATATCTTGCAAGTTGAGCAATGTGGACTGTAAAATTGTGCATCATATTGGCACTTCCCACTGAGCGCAATAGTGTCTAAACAAAAAAGTAGGTTTTGTGTTAAAGTTAAAAACAATAAAATGCAGGAACAATAAAATTCAGGACACTACAGGTCAGGCAACATCAATGGAGAACAAAGCAGTTAACATTTCAGATAGATGACCTTCCTTCTCAACCAAAAGGTCCTGAAATGTTAACGACTGTCCCCACTTTTCAGCATTTTCTGTCGTTGTCTCTCCAGCATCTGCAGAGTTTCATGTTTTGCTTATACTGATCGTTGCTGTTTTCCAATATTACTATATAGCTGAGGATATTAATGGAACGGTTCATTGATTGAAAGATAGCATAGAAACAGGCCCTTCGGCCCACTGAGTCCACCTCGACCATCGATCACCCGTTCACACTAGTTCTACGTTATCCCACTTTGGCATCCACTCCCTGCACACTGGGGACAATTTACAAAGGTCAATAAACCTACAAACCCACGTTTCTTTGGAGCACCCGGACGAATCCCATGCAGTGACGGGGAGAACATGCAAACTCAGTACAGACAGCAGCTGTGGTCAGGATCAAACTCGGGTCTCTGGTGCCGTGCGGCGGCAACTCTTCCAGCTGTTGGTTCACCTTAAGCAAGGTTACCAAAAGTCGATGAGCATATCTTGATGCATGAAGAACAAATACGTTGTGTCGGGATATGATTGAAAGTGAGATTGATGTGGAGTAATAGGATTATGGGCCTACATTAGTGTATTGCATACTTGAATGAATGAATGAATGAATGATACCTCATTGTTACACGTGACAAGTCACAGTGTTATTCTTTGTTTTACTCACCCAAGGTACACAAAGAGTTGACACACAAAGTTACAAAGTATCCTGCGCCAACTCCTCCTTTGTTCTGTAGTGTAATTATTGCAGATTTCAAAATTGTCACCTAAAATAAATTTTCACTGACGTCGTATGTATTAAGAGTGACCCAAAAATGAGTTTCTTACGAAATTCTTCAAAAGAAAGATCAGGTGTTACAGTATTAATATCGCATTGGTGTTGTAAAATACATTCTCGTTAAGATGCTTCCCCACATAAAATGGTGCCTGATAATCTCTTTGTCATTTTCCAGTCACCAGGCGCTTGAAGTCCATCAAAAACATCCAAAAGATCACCCAGTCCATGAAAATGGTGGCTGCAGCAAAGTACGCAAGAGCTGAGAGGGAGCTGAAGCCAGCAAGAGTTTATGGAACAGGAGCTCTGGGTATGATCATAGTGGCCAGTGGGTGGGTTCGTTCACTTGTGTGTCAGACGATGTCGCTCGCTGTTGGCTTCTGTCGTCGTCCAACATGTTGACAGAATTGGCGCCCGACGCGCCACAGGGCGCATCGCGTCGGCGCTTCCAGGGATCGCCACGAGAAGGCTTCTGTCATGATCCCCAGTGGGTGGGTGATAACAGTGGGTGATTTTCATTTTGGTTTGGAGGTTGTGGGATGGGTAATTGCAGCCTTTGTGGCTGATATAATTGAGCCTAATTTATTTTTGTGCCACCTCTCTGGTGTTCAGTGGGACACAAGATGCACATAGATCATCAGGCTTAATTAGTAATAAATCAGATAATAAATGTGAACTTGAACTTGATCTAGTATATTTTATGCTTCTTGCTGTTCTGGCCAAAACAAGTTGTTTTGCCAATTTAATATCTTAAATAATTCCATTAATTTGGAAGTAAGTATTAATTTATTATTCCTAAAATCTGGAAGTTTCAGATTCTAGTTTAATTTATTGTCACATATGAACAGTGAAAACTTTGGTTGTGTGCTAACCTGTCAGCGGAAAGACTACATGATTACATCAAGACATGCACATGATAAAGGAAATAGTGTCTAGTACAAGGTGACGTCTGATTAAAGATCGTCTGGGGGTCTCCAAAGAGATAGATGGGAGGTCAGGACCACTCTCCAGTTGGTGAGAGGATAGTTGAATGGCCTGATAACAGTTGGGAAGAAACTGTCCCTGAATGTGGAGGCGTGCATTTTCACTCTTCTATCCTTCTTGCCTAATGGGAGAAAGGAGAAGAGGGGGTGACTGGGGTGAGACCCGATTTTGATTATTCTGGTGACCTTGCCGAGGCAGCATGTGGTGTAAATTGAGTCGATGAGAGGGGGGTTGGTTTGTGTGATGGTCTGGGCTGTAAATGATAGCTGATTAAGCATTTATTTGGAACACCAGAGGTTTCAGGGAGTAATCCCATGGCAAAATATTTGCCTCTGGCTGAGCGTATCCACATACATGCAAGGTGGTGGTTAGTACAATTGCTGGTAGACAAAAATGCTGGAGAAACTCAGCCGGTGAGGCAGCATCTATGGAGCGAAGGAATAGGTGAAGAAGGGTCTCGACCCGAAACGTCACCTATTCCTTCGCTCCATAGATGTTGCCTCACCCGCTGAGTTTCTCCAGCATTTTTGTCTACCTTCGATTTTTCCAGCATCTGCAGTTCTTTCTTAAACAGTACAATTGCTGGTGTTTTTTTATATGTACGAGGTAGTGTAAAAAAATTATGAGAGGCTTGTAGGGTAGACGGTCAGACAGGCAGGATGGAAAAATCGAACACCACAGCGTATTGCTTTCAGGTGAGAGGGGCAAAGATGTGCGGGGTAACCTTTTTTTTGTACTCAGAGGGCGGTGAGTGCCTGGAATGCGCTGCCGAGGGTGGTGGTCGAGGCAGTTAGGATAGTGCTGTTTAAGAAGCTTATAGATAGACACATGAATATGTAGAGAATGGAGGGATATGGGTTATGCGCAGATAGATAAAGAGATGGCACAGACATTGTGGGCCGAAGGACCTGGTCTTATGCTGTACTGTTCTATGTTATGAACAGTGACTCACTCTACGAATGAACAGTGTTTGCTGCACAATGCAGCCTGCATTTGGAAAATAGTCACTGCATTTTTCACAATGTCTTCTCTTGCATTTCAATTTGTGATCTGCAGATGTTGTTTAATTTTGATGTTATTTAACGAGTGTGATTAATAGATATTGAGTGTGCAAGTACAAACAGATAACCGGCAAACCAAATAGACGAGGGTGTTTTTTGGAGAGTAGTTTCATTCACATCAAACCCGGGAAATTATCCCAATGCAATCACGGAATAGTAATTGAAAGGAAGCGTGTAAGTGGCATCATCAAGGACAGCGACCAGAAAAGGATTCTGCTGCAAAGATTGAACAAGGCACCGGGGGCACAAATGTGAGATGAGTAGATGATTGAAAAGATCGCTATCTAGTTGGATGTGGCTGCGGCTTGCACAGCCAGTATTTACTGCCCATCCTTAATTACCCTTGAGAAGGTTGTGATGACAGCTGAATGGCTTGCTTCGCCGTTTCAGAGGGCGACTAAATGTCAGGCACACAAAGGTTGGACAGAAAGAATAACAGATTTCCATCTCTAAAGGACATAGTTAAGAAACATGGCATTGCAGGGAGACCAGTCAGTGGGTGGTTTATCATTCTAAGTGGCTTGGGCTATATCGGACAACATTGAAAGCAACAATACAAAAATAAATAAAGCAAATTATATTAATCTTCCAGACAGTTTAGCGATTTAAAAAAAAATGTTCTGCTTAAGAATGGGTGTTAATTTTAGTAAGCTATTCAATGTAAGCAATAATTTATCTGTTTTATGGCATGTGAATGCATTTTTACAAATACTTCATTGTAGCTGTGCGGATTTATGATTTCCTCTTCTAGGCTTGGCACTAAAATCTAGAACTAGCATTTCAACCAATTAGTTTTCATTGACATTGCCAAGACCTGCCTATTGTGTAGTCTGTGGAAACAAGATCCACAGATACTGGTTTACCAAGGAAAGACACTTCTGGCTGAGCCTGAAGAGGGGTCTCGACCTGAAATGCCGTTTATCCATGTTTTCCAGGGATGCTGCCTGACCCGCTGAGTTCCTCCAGCACTTTGTGTCTTTTTTTTAGAATCATGGAGTGATACAGTGTGGAAACGGGCCCTTCGGCCCAACTTGCCCACACTGGCCAACGTGTCAAAGCTACACTAGTCCCACCGGCCTGCACTTGGTCCATATCCCTCCAAACCTGTCCTGCTTATGTACCTGTTTAACTGTTTCTTAAACAATGGGGTAGTCCCAGACTGTGGGATAGTCACTACCTCCTCTGGCAGCGTGTTCCATACACCCATCACCATTTGTGTGAAAAAAGGTTACCCCTCGGATTCCTATTAAATCTTTTCCCCTTCACCTTGAACCTATGTCCTCTGGTCCATGATTCCCCTACTCTGGGCAAGAGATTGTGCATCTACCCGATCTATTCCTCTCATGATTTTGTATACCTCTTTAAGGTTACCCCTTATCCTCCTGTGCTCCAAGGAATAGAGACCCAGCCTGCTCAACCTCTCCCTATAGCTCATACCCTCTAGTCCTGGCAACATAAATCTTTTCTGACCCCTTTCAAGTTTAACAAAATCTTTCCTATAACATGGTGTCCAGAACTGAATGCAATATTCTAAACGCTGTCTCACCAATGTCTTATACAACTGCAACATGACCTCCCAACTTCTATACTCAGTACTCTGACTGATGAAAGCCAATGTGCCAAAAGCCTTTTTAACCACTTTATCTACCTGCGATTCGACCTTCGTTGAACCATGCACCTGTACTCCTAGATCCCTCTGCTCTACAACACTACGCAGAGGCCTACCATTTACTGTGTAGGTCCTGCCCTTGTTAGACGTCCCAAAATGCAACACCTCACACTCCTCTGTATTAAATTCCATCAACCATTCCTCAGCCCACCTGGCCAATCGATCCAGATCCTGCTGCAATCTTTCACAACCATCTTCACTATCTGCAAAACCACTCACTTTTGTATCATCAGCTAACTTGTTAATCTTGCCCTGTATGTTCTCAACCAAATCATTGATGTACATGACAAACAGTAACAGGCCCAGCACCGAACCCTGAGGCACACCACTAGTTACAGGCCTCCAGTCCGAGAAGCAACCTTCCACCATCACCCTCTGCTTCCTTCCAGGGAGCCAATTTGCTATCCATTCAGCTATTTCTCCTTGGATCCCATGCGGTCTAACCTTCCAGAGCAGCCTACCATGCAGAAGCTTGTTACTGAAGTCCATGTACACATCTACAGCCCTCATCAGCCTTTTTGGTCATGTTTTTTAAAAAAAAATCAGATTTGTGAGACACGACCTCCCACGTACAAAACCATGCTGACTGTCCCTACTCAGCCCTTGCCCATCCAAATGCCTATATAACCTATCCCTCAGAACACTCTCCAGTAACTTTCCAACTACAGATGATAAGCTCTGTATTGTGTATTCTAATGTTTAAGGGATCATCAAAGATCCCATGGTGCAGGTTGAAGAACAGTGAGCCTTGATAATGACCTGTTCAATACATTTCCTTAGCTTTCCAAACAATTGATTGTCTTGGTTTAGATTTAGGTTTATCGTTGTAAAGTGTACTGAGGTACAGTGACAAGATTTTTCTTGCGTGCTGTCAAATCAGATGGTACCATACAGGAATGCAATCAAGCCAAATTCGATTGAAGAGTCCAGAATTTGACAGCCTTTCTTTTTTTTCTTTCCCTCCCAAGCCCTGTATGAAAAGGCGGAAATTAAAGCTCCTGAAGACCAAGCCCGGCACCTAATTATTGGCGTGTCCTCTGACCGTGGTCTCTGTGGAGGAGTCCACAGCAACGTTGCTAAAAACATACGAAATCAAATGCAGCAATTGACTTCTGCGGGTAAAGAGGTCAAGATTGCTACGATTGGGGACAAGCTGAGAGCACTGTTGCACAGGTAGATATATAATGGCTTCACATAAAGATAAATCCCTGGAGGGAAGGGTGTGGGGGGGGAATTGACCACAACTTTGGCTGATTTCCTGGTGCTATTTCATTTTTTAGTTTAGTTTACTGATGCAACAAGGCCCTTCGGCCCACCGATCCCTGCACACTAGCACTATCCTACACACAATTACGGACAATTTACATTTACACCGAGTCAATTAACCTACATCCCTTCACGTCTTTGGAGTGTGGGAGAAATCCAACATTTCGGCAGTCACGGGGACAATGTACAAACTCTGTACAGCACCTGTAGCCGGGATCGAACCTGGGTCTCTGGTGCTGTAAGGCAGCTACTTTACCGCTGTGCCACCTTGTCGATGACAAAGTCTCGTTTTGCATGCTTTCCAATCAAACATGGCAACAAAATGTGAATACCTTCAGCATATTTACTCTCCAGTGCTTGTGCGACAACTCCTTAATGTTGCCTCTGACCAGAGTGATACCGCACAGGTACAGGACCTTCAGCACAGCTTTTTCATACGAAGCCAGACTAGTCCCCTTATTTTTTTTATTTTTATACATCCACCTTCTCAAGGGATGTGGGCGTCACAGGCTGAGACAGACTTTAGTCGATAATGTTTTGTTATTAATGTTTTATGTGTCATTCCTAACTGTCACTGTATGTCATGCTGTCACTTGCGGGTGGAGCACCAAGGCAAATTCCTTGTATGTGAATACTTGGCCAATAAACTTATTCATTCATTAATTGTCCATCTCTAATTGCCCTTGAGAAGTAGGTGATGAGTTGGCGCCTTGCGCCACTGTAGTCCTTGTGTGGTAGGCATCCCCAGAGAGGTATACATTTGGATTGTGAACAGGAACGGCACAGGAACAGGCCCATTGGCCCACAATATCCATGCTGCACATAGAAACATAAAAAATAGGTGCAGGAGGAGGCCATTCGGCCCTTCGAGCCAGCACCGCATTGTGATCATGGCTGATCATCGCCTATCAATAACCCGTGCCTGCCTTCTCCCCGTATACCTTGACTCCACTAGTCCGTAGAGTATCTAACTCTCTTAAATCCATCCAGTGCCTTGGCCTCCACTGCCCTCTGTGGCAGGGAATTCCATAAATTCACAACTCAAAACTGCACGCAATACTCCAGGTGTGGTCTCACCAAGACCCTGTACAACTGCAGTAGAACCTCCCTGCTCCTACACTCAAATCCTTTTGCTATGAGCAAAATCATTGGAGAGATCAAAAATTATTTACAAAATAAATTGAGTTATCGTAGAAACAAAGAACTGCAGATGCTGGTTTATACCAAAGATAGACACAAGGTGCTGGAGTAAATCAGTGGGTCAGGCAGTATCTCTGGGGAAAAAAGAAACTTCACCCATTCTGTTTCTCCAGAGATGCTGCCTGACCCGCTGAGTTACTCCAGCACTCTGTGAAACATCGCCTATCCATGTTCTCCAGAGATGCTGCCTGGCCCACTGAGTTACTCCAGCACACTATGACTAATTTAAATTGTCATTACTTCTACTTTTGTAAGATACAATACCACATCTAGTTCAGCCATATATGATTTCAATAAAAAATGAGCCGAAGAATTTAAAAAAATTATAAAACCAAGTTTTATAAAGTTCTGGGAATTAATTTTATATAATATATAATTTTAGAACAAATCCAAGCTGATTTGGTTTTTGTTTTAAATTTCAGAAAATATGGAAGTAATATCCTATTGATGTTCAAGGAAGTGGGCCGGAAGCCACCTACCTTTGGTGATGCCTCGTTTATTGCCGCTGAGCTCCTGAACTCGGGCTATGAGTTTGATAAAGGTGCTGTAATATTCAACAGATTCAAGTAAGTTGCTTCGAATGAATGAATCAATGCTCTTTTAAAGTTTCTGTGCTTTTTGCTTGTTCATTGCTGTCATGTCCAAAATGATGACCAAAACATGAATCTTGCTTGTTGATGATGTCCCCTGCCAAAAATTGCCCAGTTCATTTCCCCCTCTGTGTGCCTAACAGCGACACACTTTCACCACTTCCCAGCCTCTGTCGGTCCCTGCATGCTTGTCTCCCCAACTGGTTCATAAGTTATAGGAGCGGAATTGAGCCATTCCTCCCATGTCTTCTCTACTATGCAATCCTGGCTGATCTATCATTCCCTCTCAACCCCATTCTCATGTTTTCCCCCCCATAGCTCCTGACAACTGAACTAATCAAGAATATATCGATCTCTGCCATAAAAATATCCATTAACATGGCCTCCGCAGCCTTCTGTGGCAATGAATTCCACAGATTAACCACCCTCCGATTAAAGAAATTCCTCCTCATCTGCATCTCCTTCTTTAAGGTACATCCTTTTATTCAGAGGCGATGGCCTCTTGTCCTAGACTCTCCCATTAGCAGGGTTAAATCTGCTGATCAACCTCTCCTCACCTAGATTCACCTTTCACTTTCTAGCCCCCACCTCTATGTACTGGCAATCTCCCCATTATATTCTTCCCCACGTTGCAGGGTCTCGATGCGGAATGCGGCTACCCCATTGCATCCACAGATGCTGCCCGACCCGCTGAGTTCCTCCAGCAGCTTATATTTTGTAACATGATTATATTTCCTTGGCTCCATTATCTGTTGGCATTGTTAATGATTTTATTTTCCAATACAGTCATCTTTATTAAAAATTGCCAGTGGTGCTAGGATAATTCTCTCATCCATAAAGCCAATTTTTAAAGAAATAATGTATACCACAACCAGTCTATGCATCAACTTATACCAAGAGACAGCATTGATATGAAACGGTGAAGTTACAGATTCTTACCTTGCTTACTTTTAAAACTGACTCAGAAAACACCAAATGGCTCTTAGCTCCGCCGTGGAAAATCTTTTCCTGCTTTCAGGAGTAGGTGACATCAATGGGCTTGGATGAGCAATCGTCTAAATATTGCCTAAGAAGGAACTGCAGATGCTGAAAAAAAATCGAAGGTAGACAGAAATGCTGGAGAAACTCAGCGGGTGAGGCAGCATCTATGAAGGGAAGGAATAGGTGATGTTTCGGGATGAGAGTTTCTCCAGCATTTTTGTCCACCTTCGTCTAAATATTGCCAATGACTGAATTCAAAGATACAGCACAGAAACAGGCCCTTCGGCTCACCGAGTCCACACCAACTCTTGATCATCTGTTCACACTAGTTCTATGTTATCCCACTTTCTCATGCACTGCCTACACACTAAGGGCAATTTAGAGACCATTTACTCTACAGACCTGCGAGTCTTTTGGGATGAGGGAGGAAACGGGAGCACCCGGAGGAATCCCATGCGGTCACAGGGAACTTGTGCAAACTCCACACAGACAGGGTCCGAGGACAGGATGGAACCTGGGTCCCTGGCGCTATGAGGCAGCAACTCTACTAGTGGCTTGTACCTTGAATGTTGCCACAGTTATCGTCTCTGTTTGCAGGTCTGTGATTTCCTACAATACTCAGGAGCAGCCCGTGTTCTCCTACGATGCCCTTGCAGGTTCTGGTAAGTTACTGTGCTGCCCGCCTGATTTCCTACCTGTTTTCAGATAATTCATTGTTATATTCTTACTCATTTGCAACAACCTTGCCATTAACCACAGTTTAATTTATCTCCAGAGAACTTGAGTGTTTACGATGACATTGATGCTGATGTTCTCCGAAACTACCAGGAGTTCTCTCTGGTGAACATCATTTACTTTGGGTTGAAGGAATCGACTACAAGCGAGCAAAGTGCAAGGATGACTGCCATGGACAGTGCCAGCAAGAATGCCTGTAAGGAAACGTTAAGTTAATGTGAATGATCTTACAGATATTAGCAACGCAGCCAACATAATCAAAGGCTTATCCCCCTAAGTCATTCCTCCTTCTACCTGCTCCCGTCGGGCAGCCTGAAAACACGCACGAGACCCAGAATCAACTTCTTCCCCTCTGTTATCAGGGTACTGAACGATCCATCCACAAGCCAGGGCACTGTCCAATTCACCTCCACCCCGTTGCGGACATTGGACTTTGTGCATGGAACTGATGCTCTACAATGCTGAGAACTGTATTCTGTGCTCCGTATCTTCCCCTTTGCTCTATCTATTGTACATGTGTGACATGATTGTATTGATTTATATCTGATAGGATAGCATGTAAAACATAGCTATTCACTGTGCCTTGGTACAGGTGACAATAATAAACCTAAACCTAATCATTTTCCCCCGTAACAGCTTTGGTTTCCTCTGGGTGCTCTGGTGTCCTCCCACATCCCAAAGATGTGCAGATTTGTCAGGCAATTGACCTCTGCATATTGTTCCCGATATGTAGGGAGTGGATGCAAAGGTGGGGATAACATAGCACGACTGTGAACGGGTGATCGGTGGTCAGTGTGGGCCGAAGGGCCTGTTTCCATGCTGTATCTCCAAACTAAAATAAAATATAACGTTACTGTAAGTTTAGATTATAGATACTGCGTGAAAATAGGTCTTTCGGCCAATCGAGTCCATGCCGACCAGCGATCCCCGCACACTAACACTATCCTACACACACTAGGGACCATTTACAATTTTACCAAAGCCCATTAACCTACAAACCCGAAGGTCTTTGGAGTGTGGGAGCAAACTCGGTACAGGCATCACCCGTAGTCGGGGTGGAACCCGGGTCTGTGGCACTGTGAGGCAGCAGCTCTACCGCTGCCCCGCTAAGTGTGAGCGGACAGAGATCCAAATGTTCTATAAAGATGTGATGAATGTTTAAAGGAAATAATGTAAGGAATGATTTTGTTTATTGTAGCTGAGATTATCGACAAGCTGACGTTGACGTACAATCGTACTCGCCAGGCTGTCATCACCAAGGAGCTCATCGAGATCATCTCTGGAGCTGCTGCTCTGTGAGTATTGTGTTCAACGTGGAAACTCCTCGATTGATTTTCCAGCAACTGGTGATCCAGACAGAATTATGAGAGCGCGCTAGAAATCCGTCTTCAAAATCTATCATGTGGAAATTCTTTTGCCCTCACTCCAAATAAATTTTACCAATCCATAGGCAGTTCCTTTCCTCATTTCAAATTTGTACATCTTCACCTGTTTGTACGAATAATTGAATCCGCTCGCTGTCATTTCATTTTTTTATATTCAGTATTGGTTTGCTCTTGCCAGTGCGATTCAGCTTATTATGAGCTCCTGTTATTTTAACTGAACTTAACAATTCATTGATTGAGCTTTGTATGGCATTAGTTTGCAGCTATAGGATGTTTTTACCTTGCTTATCACTTTCTTTATACTGTACACGCTAGAAATTAAATTAGATTCAATAGTTATCATGTGTTAAACAATTTGGACACCCACTGCACCAAAAAAAGAGTATCATAAAGGACATTTCCCACCCCTTTCACTCATTTCAAATTTGTACGTCAGGCAGACGTTTGTACAGATCTACAAGGACAAGGCTCGAACACTGTCATTTCATTTTTTTACCCCCAGCTATAAAAGTTAAATGTAGCTCCAAGGAACGCAGTGCGATTCAGCTTATTATGAGACTGTGGTACATGTGAAATGAACAGAACAATGGATTGATTGAGCTTTTTATGCGCATATTTTTTGTGATAGCTATTTTAGATGTTTTTCTTTTAATATTTTACTTGTATGTATCGTTAGCTTTTAGAAATGTTTGAATGTGCACTGACTGGCTGTGATTTTAAATTAGTTGTACATGGTTACAAGTGCAATGACAATAAATAAACTATTCTATTCTATCCCACCATCATCAGAACTCTGCCAGTGGACTGATTCATCCAATGACTCGAGGGACTGAGCTATGGGGAGACGTTGAGCAGGCTAGGACTTTATTTCTTTGGAGCGTAGGAGGATGAGTGATCTTATCGAGGTGTACAAAATCATGAGAGGAATAGATCGGGTAAACACACAGAGCCTTTTGCCCTAGTTGGGGAATCGAGAACCAGAGGACATAGGTTTAGGGTGAGGGGGGAAAGATTTAATGGGAATCTGAGGGGTGAGGTTTTTTTTACACAAAGGGTGGTGGGTGTATGGAGCGAGCTGCCAGAGGAGGTAGTTGAGGCAAGGGACTATCACAATGTTTAAGAAACATTTAGACAGGTACATGGATAGGATAGGTTTAGAGTTATATGGACCAATAGCAGGCAGGTGGGACTAGTTTAGATGGGGCATGTTGGTCGGTGTGGGTAAGTTGGGCCGAAGGGCCCGTTTCCACGCTGTATCACTGTTTTGAGTGAGCACCCTTGAGGCTCTAGTACCTATCTTGACTGCTCCTGGGTCCCGCCCTACCCCATCCTAGACCTCCTTGTTCCTGTGGCAGACCAGACTCACCAAATCAATCACACCCTGTAGAAAGTGGAGAAGTGAAATGCAGCGCAACAAAATATGCAGTCAAGAAAGGGTGATTATTGCAAGTGATAGAAAGTATATATTATGTTTAAAGTTTGAAGAAAGGTCCCACTCGAAAAATCACCTATCCATGTTCTCCAGAGATGCTGCCTGACCCACTGAGTTACTCCAGCACTCTGAAACGTCACCTACCCATGTTCCCCACATATGCTGCCTGACCCGCTGAGTTACTTTTTTTTTGTTTTGCAAATAAGCATCTGCAGTTCCTTGTTTCTCTGTATCATTTTTTTGGCTGTTTTGTCTGCATCTTCACCGCAATTTCGGCAAGGCCTTACATATGGATTTAAAAATATCTGCCTTCCTTTGCTGCTTTGAGCTTAATTTAGCTGCTGTCATGGCTGCATTGTATAAACGGCTGTACCAACCATTATATTTCATTTTCTTCCTATTACTACAAGGAGCTTTTAAGTTCGTAGCAACATATTTGGTCCATAGAGGTAATGGTTTAATGCTGGCACATTTTTTGTATAGGTGCAAAAATGAAGTGACTTTAAAGTCTGCTGTGTTAATCATATAACAGTCTGTATAACAGGCTGTATAATTGCTTTTCTGTTTTGCTTCTAGTTACTTAGGTTGCTGTAGATAGAAACAAATATACTCTATTACAGGTAGACAAAAATGCTGGAGAAACTCAACGGGTGAGGCAGCATCTATGGAGCAAAGGATTAGGCGATGTTTTGGGTCGAGACCCGGTCACCTATTTCCTTCGCTCCATAGATGCTGCCTCACCCGTTGAGTTTCTCCAGCATTTTTGTCTACCTTCGATTTTCCAGCATCTGTAGTTCCTTCTTACACATACTCTATCACAGTACTAGTGCAAATGTAATCTAGCAATGCAATTAGGGAGTGCTTAGGCACAAAAAGTAGATCACATTTTGGATGTGCAAAATAAATGCTTATTTATTTTGAGCAATATTGAAGTGAAAACTTGATGACCTGCTTGGATTGTTAGAGTTAGAAGATTGAAAGAACAAATTGTCTTTCGGACTAGTACTAAAATGTTTGTGTGTTAACTTTGCAGGTAACTACGGTGACCCAGAAAGAAACAGATAAAAGCACGATCCTGTTGGAAGATTATGATATGGAATTTCTACTACTTTAGTGCAACTCTAAAGTTTGTAAATTATAATGCAGTAAAAACCTTACACAGTGAATGGCCCCTTTTGTATTGTGTTTTTTCTACATCTTTAATGTGGCCTGTCCCACTTACGCGAGTTTTTCGGAGACTGCCGGCACCCGTCATAGGTCGTTACAGGTCGCCGAAAATTTTCAACGTGTTGAAACTCCAGCGGCGACCAGAAAGACGCTACGACTCTTTGGGCGAATGAGAAGACTACTCACAACCATACAGGCGACTCCCTGGCGACATGTCACGGGGTGAAGCTTGTATGGTCGTGAGTAGTCGCCCAAAGAGTCGTACCTTGTTCTGGTTGCCGCTGGATTTTCAACATGTTGAACATTTTCGGCAACCTGCAGTCCCCGAAAAAATTGGGTAAGTGGGACAGGCCCATTAATGTGGCTTTTAGACAAAGCTAACAACTAGAAGATAGATAGTGCTGGAGTAACTCAGCGGGTCAGGCAGCATCTCTGGAGAACACGGATGGGTGCCGTTACGGGTCGGAACCCTTCAGACTGCAAGCGGGGGGGGAGGGAACTGGAGGTGGGAAAAGGCCCGAACAAATCGGGGCCGGCAACAGATGGCCAAGGAAGGGTGGAGCCCACAATGATCCATTGTTGGCTGGGGAAGAGGTGATGACAATAAATATGTGCAGGAGTACAAAACAATTAGACAGGCACATGGATAGGACATGTTTGGAGGGATATGGGCCCAACGCGGGCAGGTGGTTCTAGTGTAGACAATAGGCAATAGACAATAGGTGCAGGAGTAGGCCATTTGGCCCTTCGAGCAAGCACTGCCATTTAATGTGATCATGACTGATCATCCCCAATCAGTACCCCGTTCCTGCCTTCTCCCCATATCCCCTGACTCCGCTATTTTTAAGAGCCCTATCTAGCTCTCGAAAGCATCCAGAGAACCTGCCTCCACCCTCTGAGGCAGAGAATTCCACAGAATCACCACTCTGTGATAAAACGTTTCCTTGTCTCCATTCTAAATGGTTTACTCCTTATTCTTTAACTGTGGCGCCTGGTTCTGAACTCCCCCAACATCGGGAACATGTTTCCTGCCTCTGGCGTGTCCAAGCCCTTAACAATCTTATATGTTTCAATATGTTTAATGAAGAGACATAAGGATACAAACAGTGGAACTAGTAGAGGATGACTGGGAGAGGACGGGGAGCAAGAGATTGCAGGGGTTAGTTGAAATTCGAAACATCAACGTTCATACTGTTGGTAGACACAAAAGCTGGAGTCCCACCCAAGTCACACTAACTTCTCGTTTTCACCTAACAGCCAACAATGGCCTGTTTTCTTTATCATCGTTACTTTTTTGCATATCTTTCATTCATGGTTCTTTATCTCTACATCATCACCTATATCTCTCGCTTCCCTTATCCCTAACCAGTCTGAAGGATCTCGACCCGAAACGTCACCCATTCATTCTCTCCAGAGATGCTGCCTGTCCCGCTTAGTTACTCCAGCATTTTGTGTCTATATATGGTTTAAACTAGCATCTGCAGTTTCTCCGTACACAAGGACATGACTAGGACAGGATTGGAAGGATATGGGCCAAACGCGGGCAGGTGGACTAGTGTAGCTGGGACATGTTGCCTGGTGTGGGGAAGTTCAGCCGAAAGGCCAGTTTCCGTGCTGTATCACTCCATAACTGCGACTCCCCTCTCACACACAATCGCCACTGCCTTCCTGTCCTGAGCAGAGCTGTTCCTGAACCAGACTGTGATGTTACTGGACAAGATGCATTCCACAGCCCCAGAGTAGAACCACTGAAGGATCCTCAGAGAGCCTCTGAATTTAGTACTGAGGTAGTAAAGGTGCTGCCTTGCCTTTCTCACCAATGCGGCAGTGTGTGTTGTCCATGTCAGATCCTCTATGATGTGGACTCCCAGGTACTAAACCTGCTCACCCTATCTGCAACAAAAGCTTTTCACTGTACCTCGGTACATGTGACAATAAACTAAACTGAACTATCTCTGCAAGGGCCCCCGCAACCTTTTAGATAAGTTTGGAGATGCAGCGTGGAAACTAGCCCACCGAGTCTGCGCTGACTAATGATCAACCGTATGCTATGTTATCTTTAAGAAAGAACTGCAGATGCTGGAAAAATCGAAGGTAGACAAAAATGCTGGAGAATCTCAGCGGGTGAGGCAGCATCTATGGAGCGAAGGAATAGGTGACGTTTCGGGTCTCGACCCGAAACGTCACCTATTCCTTCGCTCCATAGATGCTGCCTCACCTGCTGAGTTTCTCCAGCATTTTTGTCTACATACACTATTTTACCCCTAGTTTCCCATTAACCTACAAACCTGCACGGCTTGGGAATGTAGGAAGAAGCTGGAGCAACTGGAGAAAACCCACACGGTCACAGGTGGAACATACAAACTCCTTACAGACGGCACCTGTAGTCATGATCGAACATAGGTCCCTGGTGCAGTAAGGCAGGAACTCTACAGCTACGCCACTGTGCCACCCACAAAGTCCGTGGATGCATTTGACCAGACCCTGAAGAATTTATCATCTTCACAATGTGCGTGAAGACCATATTGTTAATCCTGGGTTTCCTACAGCAACAAGGCATTGTTGAAAGGAAATTGTGGAAAGGGGGGAAAAAGGAATCAACAATGAGAAAAACAAATGTACAAAAATGCATACTATTGAAAAAATCCACCCTTTTCGCCCAAAAAGAGGAAATATCACAAACTCGCCCACCTTTGACTGAGATAGCAATCAAGTTACCACATAAAATGTGAAGGTAAACAAAAATGCTGGAGAGACTCAGTGGGTCACTGAATCGAGGACCAGAGGACATTGGGGAAAAGATAAAGGAGCCTGAGGGATAACTTTTTCACACAAAGGGTGTTGGTGTATGGAACGAACTGCCAGGGGAGTTAATTGAAGCTGGGACTATATCACATCTTGTATATGTATGTGACAAATAAAGTTGACTTGACTTGACATGACATGGATAAAATAGGTTCAAGAAATATGGGCCAAACGCTGGCAGGTGGGACTGGTGTAGATGGGGGATGTTGGCCAGTGTGGGGAAGTTGGGCCGAAAGGGCCTGTTTCCACGCTGTATATTGTCATAAGTTATAGGAGTAGAATTAGGTCACTCGGCCCATCAAGACTACTCCGCCATCTTTCATTGCTGATCTACCTCCTAACCCCATTGTCCTGCTTTCTCCCCATAACACTTGACTAATCAAGAATTTGTCTATCCCTGCCTTAAAAATATCCACTATTTGGCCTCCACAGCCGTCTGTGGCAATGAGTTCCACAGATTCACCACCCTCTGACCAAAGAAGTTCCTCCTCACCTCCTTTCTAAAAGAGCATCCCTTAATTCCAAAGCTATGACCTCTGATCCAAGGCTCTCTCCCACAAGGCGGTGGAAACATTTGTCTTAACGGCCTGTCCCATTTGGGCGACCTAATCTGTGAGTTCTGGCGAGTTTGCAGCATGGTCGACACGAGGTCGGTTGTAGGAGGTCTTCGTAACTCTCCTTCATACTCGAGTGGTCTCCGCGCACTCGAGGCCTCAGCTAGGTTGCAGTGGCTTTTTCAATATGTTAAAAAATGCCCGCGAGTAAAAAAAGGTCGCCATGGAAAAAGTCAATACTTATTTTACTCATAGGTTTAGTCGTAGTAGGTAGGCATGTTAGTCGTAGGTAGTCTTCATCATAGTCGATGGGAGGTCGATGGAGGTCGTCTTCACTTCCCACTATTCGGTGTCCAATTTTCCAGAAGTTAGTCGTAGCTAGTAGAAGCTGGTCTTCAACATAGTCGAAGGAGGTCTTCAACATGTCTTTTTTTCAAACTTTTCTAAACTTGCCAATTAGGTCTCCTAAGTGGGACAGCCCCTTCACACCTTGCTGGTGTTGGAGGTGGTGTTGGTGCCACTAGTAGTGGTCAAAGATCTTATGGTAGTGGTGGAGGTGGTGCCACTGGTAGTGATGGGGGTGGTGATGCCACTAGAGGAGGTGGTGGTGGTACTGATCAAAGATCTTTGGTACTGGTAGTGGTCAAGTCAAGTTTATTCGTCACATACACATACAAGATGTGCAGGGAAATGAAAAGTGGCAATGCTCGCGGACTTTGTGCAAAAAGACAAACAAAGAAACAACCAAACAAACTATAAACACAATCATAAACACACACATATTCTTTTACATATTAAATATTGGAAGGAAAAACGTTCAGTAAAGTTAGTCCCTGGTGAGATAGGAGTTTACAGTCCGAATGGCCTCTGGGAAGAAACTCCTGGTGATGGTGGAGGTGGAGCAGGTGCTGGTACCGCTAGGAGTGGAGGTGGAGGAGGACGTGGAGGTGGTGGAGGAGGAGGAGGTGGTGGTGGAGGAGGTGGAGGTGGTGGTGGAGGAGGAGGAGGTGGAGGTGGTGGAGGTGGAGGTGGAGGGAGGAGAAGGTGGTGGGAGGAGGAGGTGGAGGTGGAGGAGGTGGTGGTGGAGGTGGTGGTGGTGGTGGTGGTGGAGGAGGAGGTGGTGGTGGAGAAGGTGCCGGTAGGTAGGTTGGGAGTGTAGGAGGAGGTGGTGGATGTGGAGGTGTGGAGCTAGGTCGCTAGTAGTGTAGGTGGAGGAGGGAGGAGGTGGAGGTGGTGGAGGTGGAAGTGGAGGAGTGGTGGAGGAGGTGCCACTAGTAGTAGAGGAGGAGTGGAGGTGGTGGAGGAGGAGGAGGGGGGGTGGTGGTGCCGGTGCCGATAGTAGTGTACAACAATACAATACCTTTATTTGTCATTTGAACCTCACATGAGGTTCAAACGAAATGTAGTTTCTGCGGCCATACAATAAAAGAACCAAAACACACACCAACACTATTCACATAAACATCCATCACAGTCACTGTGGCTCTCCTCCTCACTGTGATGGAAGGCAAAGTTCTTGTCTCTAGTAGTGTAGGAGGAGTGGGTGGAGGTTGGAGGTGGAGGTGGAGGTGTAGTACGCTAGTAGTACCTTTAGGTCAGGAACGTCACATGAGGTGGATGTGGTAGTTTCTGCGGCCATCGCTAGTACATAAACATCCATCACAGTCACAGTGGCTCTCCTCCTCACTGTGATGGAAGGCAAAGTTCTTGTCTCTAGTAGTGTAGGAGGAGGTGGATGTGGAGGTGTCGCTAGTAGTGTAGGAAGAGGAGGTGGTGCAGGTGCCACTAGTAGTAGAGGTGGAGGTGGAGCAGGTGCTGGTGCCGCTAGGGGTGGAGGAGGACGTGGAGGTGGTGGAGGAGGAGGTGGTGGAGGAGGAGGTGCAGGTGCTGGTGCCGGTAGTAGTAGTGTAGGAGGAGGTGGAGGTTCAAACGAAATGTAGTTTCTGCAGCCATACAATAAAAGAACCAAAACACACACCAACACTATTCACATAAACATCCATCACAGTCACTGTGGCTCTCCTCCTCACTGTGATGGAAGGCAAAGTTCTTGTCTCTAGTAGTGTAGGTGGAGGTGGAGGTGGAGGTGGAGGAGGGCCCGGGGCCTAGGCCCCGTCTCCCAGGCAACCGTCCTCCAGGCCGCCTGAATCGATGCGGATGTGATCGATGACCGCGGGCGGCAGTTGGCGGCGGGTCGGGGCGGGTCGGGGCGATGCTCGATTGGCGGCGCCTGGCTGGGGGAGGAGGGACAACATGGCGGCGGCGGCGGCGTCGCTGAGGGAGCGGGCCGGAGCCGGAGCCGGAGCCGGGGCTGAGGCCGGGGCCGGGCTGTAGCCGGCGGCGCTGAAGGGGTTCCCCGTGCCGGGCTGGGCCGGGCTGGGCTGGGCTGCCCTGGGCGGCGGCAGCAGCAGCATGTGTGAGGGCTACGGGCGGGCGTTGCTGCGGGTGGCGGTGGCGCAGATCTGCCAGGCGCTGGGCTGGGACTCGGTGCAGCTGACGGCCTGCGACATCCTCACCGACGTGTTGAGCCGATACATGGAGCGGCTGGGCCGCGGCTGCCACCGCCACACCGAGCTCTGTGAGTACACGCCGGGGTGGGGTGGGGTGGGGGAGGCGGGGGGCTGGCCACTGGGAGGGGGCAAGCAGCACCTAGCAGCACCCATCAATGTCTACAGCCACCCATCAATGCCCACAGCCACCCATCAATGCCTACAGCCACCCATCAATGCCCACACCCATCAATGCCCACAGCCACCCATCAATGTCTACAGACACCAACCAGCACCCATCAATGTCCGGATACACCCAGCAGCACCCATCAATGTCCACAGGCACCCATCAATGTCCGGGTACACCAAGCAGCACCCTTCAATGTCCGGATACACTAAGCAGCACCCATCAACGTCTACAGACACCCATCAATATCCACAGACACCCATTAGCACCCATCAATATCCACAGACACCCATCGGCACCCATCAATGTCTACTGACACCAAGCAGCACCCATCAATGTCCGGATACACCTAGTAGTACCCATCAATGCCCACAGACACCCATCAATGTACCCATCAATGCCCACAGACACCCATCAATGCCCAGATACACCAAGCAACACCCATTAGTAGACAGGACCAGTGCCCAGAGACTCCCATCAGCACCCATCATTGTCCAGATACACCAAGCAGCACCCATCAATGCCCATAGACACCTATCAATGCCCAGATACACCAAGCAGCACCCATCAGTGGACAGGAACAAACATGAATGCCCACAGACACCCATCAGCACCCATCAATGCCCAGATACACCAAGCAACACCCATCATTGAACAAGAACAGCCGTTGGTTTCCAGAGACACCCATCAGCACTCATCAATGTCCAGACACACCAAGCAGCACCCATCAGTGGACAGGAACAGACATCAATACCCACAGACACCCATCAATACCCAGAAATATCAAGCAGCATCCATTAATGTCCGCAGACAGCCATCAGCACCCATCGGTGTCCAGAGACATCAAGCAACACACATTAGTGGACAGGAACACCCATCAGTACCTAGCAGCACCCATCAATAGCCAGCAGCACTTACCAGCAGCACCCATCAGAGCCTAGAAACAGGCATCAGTACCCAGCAGTACCTATCAGCATTGAGTAGCACCGATCAATACCCAGAAGCACCCATCAGTACATAGGAGCTCTCACCAGCACCCAGCAAGAACCATCAGCAGCCAGCAGCACCCACCACATCCAGTAGCACCCAGCAACAGCCATCAGCACCAAACAACCATCAACACCCAGCAATTCCTTCACCCTCCCTCTGTCCTTCACTATCAGCACCCAGTCCCACGTCAACACCCACCCCTCTTCATCCTCGCCCCATCCCTCATCATTCTTGCCCCATCAGCACACATCCACACCCATTAGCACCCAGTCCCTCATCAACACTCACCCCTCATCGTCCATACCTCATCAGCATCCAGCACCCAAAGTCCTTATTTCAACCAAAGACAGTCGATAGTTCATAGTTGAGGTTGTGCTGGGCAGTGTCCAAGAGCCTGATGGTTGTGGGGAAGGAGCTGTTCTTGAACCTGGTGGTCCTGGTTTTCAGGGGCCTGCAGCAGGATTCCTCCTCCTTCCTGTTCTTCCCCCTCTCCATTTGCCCACATCTATGCCCACAGACACCCATCAGTGGACAGGAACACCGATCAGTACCTAGCAGCACCCATCAATAGCCAGCGGCACTCATCAGCAGCCACGACATAAATCCATCAAATGCCATACTCACGCAATGACAATTAACTCATCACTATATACTGGTTTGCTCCCCATCACTGTGTTTGTTGCCCCGCACCCCTGTGCTGACAACCCTATATGTGTAGGAAGGAACGGCAGATGCTGGTTTACACTGACGATAGACACAAAATGCTAGAGTAACTCAGCGGGACAGGTAGCAACTCTGGAGAGAAGGAATGGGTGATGTTTATAGGCGCGACCTCGACCCGTAAGGTCATAAGATGATAGGAACAGAATTAGGCCATTCAGTCCATCAAGTCTACTCCGCCCGCTGTCACCCATTCCTTCTCTCCAGCGATGCTGCCTGCCCCATTCAGTTATTCCAGCATTTCGTGTCAATCGTTGCTGGCAACCCTTCTGATGTCTCTCTTCCCCACTCCAACCACTACCCTTTCCTAATGGAGGCACAAGCTTGTCCCACCCCAGTCTCATTGCTTCTCCCTGTTCCAATCGGGCAAAAGGTACAAAATCTTGAAAAGCACGCACCACCATACTCAGGAATAGTTTCTTCCCTTCAGTGATCAGACTTTCCATGAGCTAGGGTACTGTCTGATTCACCTCTACCTCATTGTGGACATTGGACATTGTCTCTGGAACTGATTTACTACAATACTGAAAACTGTAGTGTAACTTCCTTCCCCTTTGAGCTTCCTCTTTCCTCTGCCTATTGTACTTGAGATTGACTTAATTGTATTTACGCATTGTATTATCTGATCTGCTTGGATAGTATGCAAAACTAAAACTTTTCACTATACCTCGGTACACATGACAATAATAAACTTGAACCTAAACTAAACCCATAAGATTGTCAGCATACTCCTCCAACGTTTCCCTTCAGCACTTCATGAAATTGCAAGAGAAATAGAATCTCTTATTTGTGATTCTGTGCTGAGCTAAAGGAATAGATATACTGGGTGAACAAATATAGAAATATTGGCCATTCAACAAGGCTGTTGGAGCTGTTACTTAACCCAGTATCATGTATTAATCATGTATAGTCTTTCTGCTTACTGGTTAGCTCGCAACAAAGGCTTTGCACTGTACCTTGGTATTCGTGACACTAAACTAAACTCATACTCAATATCTTTAATATGTTTGTTTATAAAATATCTCAATTTTTAAATGAGCTAAGCAATTGCTTGAGGAAGATAATTTAAACATTTTACCTCCTACTTTGTAGAAGTTTGTAGGTAGGAACTGCAGATTCACACCGAAGATAGACACAAAATGCTGGAGTAACTTAGTGGGTCAGGCAGCATCTCTGGAGAGAAAGAATAGGTGACATTTCGGGTCGAGACCCTTCTTTGGACTTCATAGATATTCCTTTTCTTCTGGGATGCTGTCTGACCCACTGAGTTACTACAGCATATTGTGTCTCTCCACTATGTATAAGTGTTTCCTCATTCCACTCTTCCAGTGCTGCACAGTTGGGTTTGACCCTAACCTCGGGTGCTATCTGTGTGGAGTTTGCACTTTACCTCCCTGTAAATTTGTATGGATTATACCTCCGGGTGCTCTGTGTTTGCATTTTTTTTTTTCCTTCTAAAACCCACTGAGTTACTCCAGCATATTTGTGCTAAATATGTATAAGTGTTTCCTATTCCACTCTTCCAGTGCTGCACAGTTGGGTTTGACCCTAACCTCGGGTGCTATCTGTGTGGAGTTTGCACTTTTTCCCTGTAAATGTATGGATTTCCTCCGGGTGCTCCGGTTTCCTCCCATATCCTAAAGATTTGCGAGTTTGTAGGTTAATTGCCCCTTTGTAAATTGCCCCTAGTGTGTAGGGAGTGGATGATAAAGTAGAATAACATAGAACTAGTGCATATGGGTGATCAATTGTCATAGTGGACTCAGTGGGCCAAAGGGCTTATTTCTAGGCTGTATCTTTCAATCAAACAATTCATTCAATATATTTAATGTTGGCAGCCATTTTTCTGGTATGAAAACTCAAATTTGTCAAAAGCCTGGAATATAATTCAGAAACATTAAAAGTATTAAAAGTAGCATTAAGATGAAAAAACAAATTTCAAATTTATAAATAAATTCAACTAGTTAAAAATCTAAAAGCACTAATGCTCACCCTAGCCTTTCACCATTTGTTTCCTACGAACAAGCAACTAGTGTGAATGAGTGTGTAGAAAGGAACTGCAGATGTTTGTTTAAACCGAAGTTAGACACAAAACGCTGGAGTAACTCAGCGGGTCAGGCAGTGTCTGGAGAGAAGGAACAGGTGATGTTTCGGGTTGAGACCCTTCTTCAGGCTGGTGTCTAGTGATCGATGGTCAATGTGGACTTGATGGGCCGAAGGGCTTATTTCTGTGGTGTCTCTCTAAAGTAAATTCCAAAAAACCTGGCTTTAGATTTTGGGCCATGCCCTCCGGTTCTGTGCTTTTCAATTGGTGAAAATAGTTTCTTGTTATCTGCTTGTAACACACGTTTCAAAATATTATGATGCCAATCAACTTTCACTCAAAGAGTGTTGACAGAGTTTGATGAATCTCAGTCATAAACACAAGCAGTGTGTATGTGTGTGTGAGTATCACATGCAGCTTCACGTGTAATGTGATTTTCCAATATTTATAGGTGACATTTACTGTAATGCAGCATTAATGAATGCAAACCATATTTATTCACCCGTCAAGCTGTTATAATGTGATTATTGGGATATACCTGTGAATCGTACCAGCATGTGTCTATATTATGTTTGAACAGGGCCATAAATATGTGATATGAGATTGCATTGTCAAGTGTAGGTTTACTCCAGCTATATTCTGCGATGCAAGAATAAAATGTAACGCGCTATCTAAATTACATGTAACAGTTTTTGAGATTAATTCTGGCGGCACTGGGTTTTTTTAGTACTACAATGATTGCGCAACATTTGAGACATTGAGTGTTATATGCCCTCTGGTTTACTTCAGACTTGTCCAACCTAAACCTTTATCAAAAGTTAATAATGTAAAAGTTTATTAACTTTTATGTTAATAACTATATTACGTTTGTTAATACGTAACAAACCATTTTACGAATGGTTTGTGATATTTGTAATTGGTTAATTGAGAAACACAGCATAGAAACATGCCCACTGGCCCACCATTTGCACGTTCTACCTGTGACCGCGTGGGTTTCTTCCAGGTGCTCCGGTTTCTTCCTACATCCCAAAGGCGTGCGGATTTGTACGTACATAAGTTGCTCCTAGTTGCTCACTAGGGAGTCAATGAGAAAGTGGGATAACAACCAGTGTGAACAGTTGATCTAATATGTCTTTTAGTTTAGTTTGGAGGTATAGCACTGAAATAGGACCTTCGGCCCACCGAACCGACCAGCGATCTCCGTACATTAACATTATCTTACGCACACTAGAGACAATTTACATTTATAAAAAGCCAATTAACCTACAAACCTATGGAGTGGGGGAGGAAACTGAAGATCTCGGAGAAAACCCATGCAGGTTACGGGGAGAACGTACAAACTCCGTACAGAGAGACACCTGGGTCCCTGGAGCTGTAAGGCAGCAACTCTACCAATGTGCCACCTGTCTTCTTCTGTCTGAAATAACTAGTCCTTTTCAAAAATGGTGAGCATAACAAATACCATTAGCAGAACGATGTTGGTGGGAAATGTCTGGCAGTTAGTGAAGTTAATGCATTGGTCTGTTTAACGATTAATTAAGCTTCATGGTAACTGAGGAGATACAAGAGATCGCCAATGCTGGAATCTAGAGCAAAAAACAAACTGCTGGATGAACTCAAAGATAGGCACAAAACGCTGGAGTAACTCAGCGGGACAGGCAGCATCTCTAGATAGAAGGAATGGGTGATGTTTCGGGTCAAGACCCTTTGGCGAGACTGTGAGCCAGGGAAGAGGGAGACAGAGATAAGAAAGTGTAAGGTGTGAAAACAAGGCATTAAAAGAGATAAAGTTCAAGGAAAACGTAAAATAGATCCTTGTTTGCTAGCGGATGGTGGACGACAAAAGCAAACAGGGATTAAATGTAATTGGGGGGCAGACAGACTGAGCGGAGAACTGGAAAAGGGGAGAGATGGAGGGAGAGAGAGAGAAAGCAAGGGTTACTTTCAGTTAGAGAAGTCAATATTCATACCACTGCCCAAACGAAATATGAACTCAGCAGGTCAGGCAATTTGTAAAGAAGGAATGGATGGATGATATTTTGGGTCAGGACCCTTACTCAAGAAGGGTCCCAGTCAAAATGCCCTCATTCAACGTTGCCTGACCCACTGTGTTCCTCTGTTTTCTGTTCATGGTAATTGAGTTAACCATTTTGCTGGATTACCTGACGTTTGGGTTAATCAGATAATTAGATTTGGAGCTAATGAGCTAAATTAGATTTGGAGCAAAATGTGTGGGTATGTGTAAAACCTATGCACTAAAGATTTCTGTGTCAGTAGTGTCATTAATGTGATTTATTTGGACCACAGAAATAAAAAAACTAGTTGTGCTATTCAGTAAAGGTATCCTATATTTATGAAATACTGTTGTCCTGAAAAACAGTTCGAGACACTTTGTCTCACCATGGGTAAAAAGCGGATTTTTATTCGTTTTTCCAGTGTTGGGGATTCAGTCCAACGGGATTTGGTAAATATTAGCATATCCATAATATTGTAGTTGTTGTCATTTTGACACAAAGAATGTTCCTTGAAATACTTGTGTCAAATATGCAATAAATCATCCTCACAGTGAAATAAATGTATGTAGTCTGCTGGCATGTTGTGCTGCTGAAGACTAAATCAGTGCAGATAGACACTGAGAATTTATAGCTATTTGCACAAGCATTGCCTCACCTCTGCAACACCTGTCCCTTTACCTCCCCCCCCCCGACTCCATCGAAGGACCCGTACAGTCTTTCCAGGTCAGGCAGAGGTTCACTTGCACCTCCTCCAACCTCATCTACTGTATCCGCTGTTCCAGGTGTCAACTTCTCTACATCGGCGAGACCAAGCGCAGTCTCGGCGATCGTTTCGCTGAACACCTCCGCTCAGTCCGTCTTAACCATGCTGATCTCCCGGTGGCTCAGCACTTCAACTCCCCCTCCCATTCCCAATCTGTCCTTTCTGTCCTGGGCCTCCTCCATTGTCAGAGTGAGGCCCAGCGCCAATTGGAGGCCAGCACTATATTTTACTTGAGTAGTTTACACCCCAGCGGTATGAACATTGACTTCTCCAACTTCAAATAGCCCTTGCTTTCCCTCTCTATCCCCTCCCCAATTCTCCCATCAGTCTTAGTGTCTCCGACTACATTCTATCTCGACCCGCAACGTCACCCATTCCTTCTCTCCAGAGATGTCGCTTGTCCCGCTGAGTTACTCCAGAATTGTGTATCTACCTTCGATTTAAACCAGTACCTGCAGTTCTTTCTTGCAATTCTCCTTTGCTTTTGTTGGGGTGGTCCTCCTTGAAATGAGAGGACATCATTAACCTCTTAATTAGAGATTAACCTCTAGAGGTTAACCAGAACCTCTTCTTAGAGTCAGTGTATGTAGAAGAGTCTCGACCCGAAACACTGCCTGTCCGTTCCCTCCACATGTGCCACTTGACCCGCTGGCTTCCTCCAGCACTTTGTTTCAGATTTAAGATTTCAGCATCTGCGGTTCCTTCTGTCTGGTCATTTTCTTCTTGTGACCACTCATTTCTGTGTCCATTTGTCCAAGGTATGCGCACTTAAGTAAATATGATGGACATGTTTAAGAAGGAACAGCAGATGCTGGAAAATCAAAGGTAGACAAAAGTGCTGAAGAAACCCCTCGGGTTTCGGCCCGAAACGTTGCTTATTTCCTTCACTCCATGGATGCTGCTACACCCGCTGAGTTTCTCCAGCACTTTTGTCTATAATATGATGGAGATGGTTCAGCCTCACACTAAAATCCATCCGCTTAAAGTCCAACTATTGTCTATCCAAACTGCTCACTCTTTTGTTGCGTGCTAACCAGTCAGCGGAAAGACTATACATGATTACAGTTGAGCCATTCACAGTATACAGATGCATGATAAAGGAAATAACATTTAGTGCAAGGTAAAGTCCGATCAAAGACAGTCCAAGGCAAATATCTTATTCCAAGGATAGTCGCTCAGTGATCTTTAGTTGGTAGTGCACTTTTCCTTAGAGCTGGAATTGCTATCAGTAGAACACTGGATTGCTAATGTGTAGGAAGGAACTGCAGATGCTGGTTTAAACCGAAGATAGACACAAAAACCTGGAGTAACTCAGCAGGATAGCCAGCATCACTGGAGAGAAGGAATGGGTGATGGTTCCGATTGAGACCCTTCTTTAGCAATGTTACAACATTTTGAGATTTTAAAATCAAGTCTTTAATTTATCCCATCAGATAAAGCATAACACGAAGTTTAATTTGACATCTAATTCACTTTCATATCTTCAGTATTAAAAAAGTTATGGCCATTTTCATACTCGGAAATTGGCATCTTGTTCCCTATTGCTTTTTCGTTGACTTAACACAAAAGCTGTGATCGAGAACATTTAAAAGCCGATAACTTTCTTAAAATTTAAAAGAACTGAAAGAAATGTTCAGGTATTATAGATTGAAGCATTCTAAAACAAATATGAAACAATCTTACTTAGATGACTTGAAATTAAAGCATATAATTAGTTAGTTACCTAATTGTAGCTAATTACAAAATTCAATTACTAGATCTAAGCATCTATCCATTTCTTAAGAATAGATTAACATTTTTAAATAGCCTAAGTGTCCAAATAACATTCACACAAGAATTCACAATATAACATAATTTTAAAATCTCATTGTCATGGGTTTATAGGCCAAATGGAAGGAATTTAATGTTTAATACCTGTAAATTAATGGCCATTTAAATCAGCTTGCGAGTGGGATTTTCTGGAACGGGACCATTTGGAATGTTCAGAATGCGGTGAATTTATACCCCCATATCGGCAGTAAATACACTGCCGGTTCTTCCGGGGGAAAAATCACCGTTTCGCAACTTAAAATGTGAATTAAATACATCTTAAGAAACACTTTTATACATAAAAATAAACTACTTTATTTTACCTGGTCCTCCATAAAATCCGTTCCAGTTGTCGGCATTGACGGCTTCAGAAGCTGGTTTTAAAATGACTCCAGCGATTAACTTGTTCAAGAAGGAACTGCAGATGCTGGAAAATCGAAGGTACACAAAAATGCTGGAGAAACTCAGCCGGTGCGGCAGCATCTATGGAGTGAAGGAAATGTGTAACGTTTCGGGCCGAAGAAGGGTTTTGGCCCGAAACGTTACCCATTTCATTCGCTCTATAGATGCTGCTGCACCCGCTGAGTTTCTCCAGCATTTTTGTGTACCAGCGATTAACTTGTCGGGTGAATTATTTTTTAAAACACACAGAACGGCCATAGGAACGATTCTTTGGCAACATCTTGCACTCCAACAAATATAATTCAGGACCAGGTCGGGAAAAAAGCCCGTTTCAGCACCGCCATTCAAGATGATCACGGCTGATCATCTAAAATCAGTACCCCGTTCCTGCTTTTTCCCCATATCCCTTGATTCCTTTAGCCCTAAGAGCTAAATCTAACTCTCTCTTGAAAACATCCAGTGAATTGGCCTCCAAATGCCTTTTGTGGCAGAAAATTCCACAGATTCACAACTCTCCGGGTCAAAAGGGTTTTCCTCATCTCAGTACTAAATGGCCTACCCCTTATTCTTAAACTGTGACCCGTGGTTCTGGACTACCCCACCATTGAGAACATTTTTCCTGCATCTAGCCTGTCCAATCCTTAAAGAATTTTATATGTTTCTATAAGGTTCCCTCACATCTTCCAAATTCCAGTGAATCCAATCCCAGTCGACCCATCCTTTCATCGCATGTCAGTCCCGCCATCCTGGGAATTAACCAGGTGAACCGACGCTGCACTCCCTCAATAGCAATAATGTCCTGCCTCAAATTAGGAGACCAAAATTGCACACAATACTCCAGGTGCGGTCTCACCAGGGCCCTGTACAACTGCAGTCGGGCCTCCTAAACTCAAAACCTCTCGCAATGAAGGACAACGTGCCATTAGCTATCTTCACTGCCAGCTGTACCTGCATGCTTACTTTCCGTGATTAATGTACAGTCACGCGTACTCACCTCCCCACCATCGATGGGATCTCCAGGAGATACTGCCTCCTAAAGGCAGCCAGCCTCATCAGAGACCCACACCACCCTAGCCACGCTCTCATTTCACTCCTGCCACCGGGAAGGCACAAGAGACTGAAATCTGTGACTTTCAGGTTTATGAACAGCCTCTTCCCCACAACCATCAGGCTATTGAACACTATGAACACCAACTAAACTTTGAAGGTAGACAAAAGTACTGGAGAAACTCAGCAGGTGTGGCAGCATCTATGGAGCGAAGGAAATAGGCAACGTTTCAGGCCAAAACCCTTCTTCAGACTGATGTGGGGGGCGGGGAGAAGAAAGGAGAAAGGAAGAGGAGGAGTCAGAAGGTTGAGTTCCTCCCCCTCCTCAGCTCTCCCTCAATCCTCTGGCTGCTTCTCCTCTTCCTTTCTCCTTTCTTCTACCCCCCCCCCCCCACCCTACATCAGTCTGAAAAAGGGTTTCGGCTCGAAACGTTGCCTATTTCCTTCGCTCCATAGATGCTGCTGCACCCGCTGAGTTTCTCCAGTACTTTTGTCTACCTTCGATTTTCCAGCATCTGTAGTTCCTTCTTAAAAACTAAACTTTGAACTATGAACAGTCTTGTTGCAGTAGGGGGTTTGGGCTTTTGTTTTGATTTGCATTAGGCTTTAGAGATACAGCACGGAAACAGATCTTTCAGCCCACCGAGTCCGTGCCAACCAGCGATTCCCGTACACTAACACTGTCCTGCTCGCTTGGGACAATTTGCAATTTATTATCTCCGCCAATTAACGTATAAACCTGCAGTTATGTAGTATGGCATTTAATGTGCATGTGAGTTGATTAAGGTCACCTTAATATCAAAATCAATCTTCTGAATTACTATTCACATCTATTCATTATTTATATACAAGTGAGAGATAATATGCATTACTCGCCACCATTTTCTCACCTAGCACCAGGGTTCCTGGGCAGAGGAGATGTGTAGGAAGGAACTGCAGATGCAGGTTTACACCGAAGATAGATACAAAATGCTGGAGCAATTCAGTGGGTCAGGCAGCATCCCTGGATAGAAGGAATGGGTGATGTTTCGGGTCAATTCCCTCCTTCAGACTGGTCAGAAGAAGGGTCTCGACCCGAAATGGAATAGGTGACATTTCGGATAGATCCTTTTTCAGACTGAGTGTGAGATTTTCTTTTCTCCAGAGATGCTGCCTGACGCGCTGAGTTCCACTACCATTTGATTTTGTGTCTATCTTCCTGGGCAGAAGCTCCACCTAATGTCCCCTCTAGCAAACACGACCTGTCACAGAGAGCTGAATGAAAGTTACAAAAGCTACATGAATATTGTACCTTAAAACTGTTTTGATTTTTGTTAAGAAAGCTGCATTTAGCCATTAACCTTTCCTCCTCCTTTCCCAGATGGTCGTACGGATCCCGTCTTGGATGATTTAGGTCAGGCCTTTAAACTAATGGGAATCAGCCTTTCAGAGCTGGAAGACTATATTCACAACCTTGAGCCCATCGGGTTTGCACATCAAATCCCAGCTTTCCCTGTCAGCAAAAACAACGTGCTCCAGTTCCCACAGCCTGGAGCCAAGAGACTTGGTGAGGAGAAGGAGTATATTCCAGAATACCTGCCACCTCTCATCTCGTCACAAGAAGGTGAGGCCTGTATTACATCACACATCGTTGGTTGAGGAAAAATGCGTGAACATGTCTCTTCAATTAAAACCACCTGTACCTTTCTGTAACATACCAAGCCTTCTAGATAACATATTGCAGGAGTGTTAGCGAATGCTGTTCTTCAACTGGGCTGGCCACACAAGGGGATGGGAGGACAGATGACCAAAGACAGTGAAAGAAGTTGGTTTTAAGGAGAACTAGACCAAGTGGGACCCGTTGGGCCCTATACCCCAACCTGGGGGGGGGGGGGGGGGGGGGGGGGGGGGGTCAGCGAGAGAGAATATTGGGGAACATATGTGATATGTTACAGGTAAATATGCATCCAGCACTTTTAAAATAAATAACTAAAAATCAAAAATATATATTAATATATATATTTATTTTAAGAACATTTATTTTTATAGATATTTATTTTTAATATATTTATATAGATTTTTAGTTTGAAATATATTTATATATGGGTGATATACTGTGAGTTGAGTGGCCAAATTCGAAACTTATTGAATCATCCTGAAATACCACAGCATTAAAAATGGGCCTACCGATGATCCTATTGAGTGAATTTGTGATCAAAATCGACCAAAATGTAATACTTCCGATTTTAAAAAAATACTGATTTCTAAGCTGCTTTACGAATGTCGGCACGCAACCCACCACGAGGCCCGTAGTTCACGGCAGGGTCGTTAGAAATCGCGTTGTATGTAATAAAAAAAAGTTATAGCATTGACACCGTTAGACAACGGGAAGGGCTACAGAATGAGACATCGGTGAAATAGGTGAGCAAACTAGATTTTTATTTCATTATTTTAAGTTCTATTCATTATTAAGTTTTTTTAATGGAAAGCTTAAACATAAAATATATACAATAAAAAAGAAACAATAAATATAAAAAAGGTTACTCTGCTTTTAATTCACTTATTTCACACGTGACCAAGAAAACATCGCTACTCACGCTCTGCTGCAAAAACCCGGGGCATCAGAAAACCATCTCATCGGATGATAAATCATAACAATCATAAGCATAATCAGAATTCGGCCTTGATAGAGTTATTTAATTGTGAAAATTAATGTAATCTTTCTGGTATAAATTAGCCTAAGGATTTGATGAAATCCTGCTTGAAAATTGTCACAAAAAAGGAAAGAAAACACAGGGACATATCAGATATTTTTCGTTGTAAAACAGTTTTATTTATTTTTACTTCATCTCATTATCTTGGCTATACACCATAATCTATACCACTTAAAATACAGGATATGAAATAATGGGAATATTACATAAAAAACAGGAAAATAACCCGGAAGTTTGGAGACCTTCAGTTTCACAACTTTATGGAAACACCCATATATTTTAAATAATGATATACACATGCACACAGATACACCCACTTGTATGTGTGTATATGTATATATGCCTATAAATTCTTGTGCATATTTTTAAATAGGCAGGTATACCTTTTACACTGGTAAATTATCCAATTTATAATTATCTTCTATGTTGATTGACATACAGTGCCCTCCATAATGTTTGGGACAAAGACCCATCATTTATTTATTTGCCTCTGTACACCACAATTTGAAATTTGTAATAGAAAAAAATCACATGTGGTTAAAGTGCACATTGTCAGATTTTATTTAAGGTCATTTTTATACATTTGTGTTTCACCATATAGAAATTACATAGTCTCCCCATTTCAGGGCACCATAATGTTTGGGACACATGGCTTCACGGGTGTTTGTAATTGCTCAGGGGTGTTTAAATGCCTCCTTAATGCAGGTATAAGAGAGCTCTCAGCACCTAGTCTTTCCTCCAGTCTTTCCATCACCTTTGGAAACATTTATTGCTGTTTATCAACATGAGGACCAAAGTTGTGCCAATGAATGTCAAAGAAGCCATTATGAGACTGAGAAACAAGAATAAAACTGTTAGAGACATCGGCCAAACCTTAGGCTTACCAAAATCAACTGTTTGGAACATCATTAAGAAGAAAGCGAGCACTGGTGAGCTTACTAATTGCAATGGGACTGGCAGGCCAAGGATGACCTCCACAGCTGATGACAGAAGAATTCTCTGTATAATAAAGAAAAATCCACAATCACCTGTCCGACAGATAAAACATATCAGAGTGATGGCAAGAGCAAAGTAAGTACGAGAGAAGGAACTGCCCAAGATCCAAAGCATACCACTTCATCTGTGAAACACAGTGTTATGGCCTGGGCATGTATGGCTGCTGAAGGTACTGGCTCACTTATCTTCATTGATGATACAACTGCTGATGGTAGTACCATAATGAATTCTGGTGTATAGACACATCCTATCTGCTCAAGTTCAAACAAATGCCTCAAAACTCATTGGCCGGCGGTTCATCTACAGCAAGAACATGATCCCAAATATACTGCAAAAGCACCAAAGGAGTTTTTCAAAGCTAAAAAATGGTCAATTCTTGAGTGGCCAAGTTAATCACCCGATCTGAACCCAATTGAGCATGCCTTTTATATGCTAAAGAGAAAACTGAAGGGGACTAGCCCCCAAAACAAGCATAAGGTAAAGATGGCTGCAATACAGGCCTGGCAGAGGCCTTTATTAAAATCTGACAACGTGCACTTTAACCACATGTGATTTTTTTCTATTACAAATCTCAAATTGTGGAGTACATAAATAAATGATGGGTCTTTGTCCCAAACATTATGGAGGGCACTGTATGCTCTCAAAATAATGTTATACTAATTTGCCTCATTTGAGAGCTCTCTTACTTATTGATTCAGGAGATTATGGCTGTAAGACACGTTCCAGAACTTGAGTACACAGTCTTGGTTCGTTCTCCAGTATAATATATAGGAAGCACCTCATTGAAAGACATGCCAATCTTCAAATGAGACTTTAAACAGTCTTCCCAGGTGAATGTTTAAATCCTGCGGCTGTTACCACATGTCACGTTGGCTGGCCTGTCTTTGCCGCAGCAAGGGTCATGCACTTCAACGTAATTTATTTTTGTACTTTATTTTATTTACTCTTGGGATGTGGCGACGCTGACAGGGGATGATTTATTGTCAATCCTTGAAGGGATTAAGAGACAATTTGTCGTGCGGGACTGGATTTGTTTATAGACGGGTTAGGTATGAATGAGTGGCAGTTTCCCGACTCAAAGGGATATTATTGAACCAGTTGTGTTTCTACAACTCTCTGACAGCATTCATGGTCATTTTATTTTTCTGTTACAAATGACCAGATTTATTGCATGTAATGCCACAGTTTGTCATAATGGATTTGAACCTGTGACCTTCAGAATCAATGCAGAATGTCCAGTAAACTCCTTTGCTGCCTCCACACGATCTGCTTGAAGTTTTCTGATCTACGTGAAAACATGCTGTAAGATTGCAGATAGACAATAGACAATAGGTGCAGGAGTAGGCCATTCGGCCCTTCGAGCCAGCCGGCCCGACATTCAATGTGATCATGGCTGATCATCCACAATCAGTACCCCGTTCCTGCCTTCTCCCCATACCCCCTGACTCCGCTATCCATAAGAGCCCTATCTAGCTCTCTCTTGAAAGCATCCAGAGAACCGCCCTCTGAATTCCACAGATAGCGAAGAAACAGTGGCCAAACTTGGTCTTTATATTTAAACGTTATTACATCTTTTAAAATTTACTATTCAAAGCATCCTTATGATAGCCTCCTTGACAGTACTCAGCATTTCTCTGTCGATGAGGTTTTAGGGTTAAGTTTATTATTGTCATGTGTACTGAGGTCCAGTGAAAGGCTTCGTCCTGCACGTGATCCAATCAAATTAGATAATATTATACAGAAGTACAATCAAGTCAAATTCATGTACAATAGGTTGAGTGAAGGAAAAGATGCAGAGTGCAAAAAATAGTTATCAGCATTGTAACGCATCTGTTCCAGAGGCGAAGTCCAATGTCCGCAGTGAGGTAGAGGTGATTCAGACAGCTAGCTTAGCTTGGCAGTACCCTAGCTTAGGTGGCATGGTGGCGTAGCGGTAGAGTTGCTGCCTTACAGCGCCAGAGACCCGGGTTTGATCTTGACTCCGGGTGCTGTCGGTTCGGAGTTTGTACGTTCTCCCCGTGACCATTTGGGTTTCCTCCGGGTGCTCCGCTTTCCTCCCACATTCAAAAAACGTACAGCTTTGTAGGTTTATTGGCTTTGGTAAAATTGTCCCTCGTGTGTCGGATAGTGCCAGAGTACGGGGTGATCGCTGGTCGGCGCGGCCTCACGTGGGCCGAGGAGCCTGTTTCCGCACTAAAGTCTAAATCTAAAGACTAAAGTTATGGAAGGACCGTTCAGAAGTCTGATAACAGAGGGGAAGAAGCTGTGCCTGAGTCTGCTGGTGTGCGCTTTTAATCTTTAGTAAAGTCTGCCTTGACGGGAGCAGGGAGCACAGGGAATGACCGGGGTGGAAAAAGGCCCTTGATTATGTTGGCTGCTTTCCCGAGGCAGCGTGAAATGTAGATGGAGTAAAATTTAATTGAAATGCATAAAACCACAAGGGACCCAGATAGTAAAAGTAAATAGTACTTCAGTGACAGGCAATTTCTTGTTAACTTTATAAACACTGTTAACATTTACTAATGTAATCCTATTTGCTCTGACAGTTTTATGTAAAATCGTTTCTTTTTTTGCAATTTTGCATAAATCTAGCCTCTATTTTGTTGGGAACTTCCTGTGGAGGAGCTGTGCAGTCTGTTTATTCTGCTCCAGTCAAATTTGACCCATCAGTTGGGAATTGCTGCCAGAAGCCCAGAATAAGCCTCTTTCAAGTTTTTCCTGTGCATATTGCCTGCCCAGAGCTGGATAACTGTGAGGAGCCGTTGAGCAATCCCACTAACACATTTTCACTCGAACCACAAGACTTCAGTTCAATTTATGTGTCGGAAGGAACTGCAGATGCTGGTTTATACCAAAGATAGACACAAAATGCTGGAGTAACTCAGCGGGTCAGGCAGCATCTCTGGAGAAAAGGAATAGGTGACGTTTTGGGTCGGAGTAAAGGGTTCCGATGTGAAAAGTCGCCTATTCATTTTCTCCAGAGATGCTGCCTGACCCGCTGAGTTACTCCAGCATGTTGTGTCTACGGTTCAGTTCAGTTTAGAGATGCAGCATGGAAATAGTCCCATGGCCCACTGAGTCCACGCCAACCAGCGATCGCCCATTCACTTTCTCATCCACTCTCTACGCATTAGGAGTGATTTTACAGCGTCCCATTAACCTACAAACCCACATATCTCTGGGATGTGGGAGGAAACCGGAGCACCTGGAGGAAACCCACGTGGTCACAGCAGAACATGCAAACGCCATAAAGGCAGCACCCATTGATAAGATTGAACTTGCAGCTCTCTGGTGCTGTGAGGCAGCAGCTCTACCAGCTGCGCCACCACCATGCCGTCCAGTCTTTCTTGTGCGATCGGTGAGGTCTAGTCTGCTGGGCACGTCCCATAACCTTGCTATTAGCAGCACATTATGTTGACAAAGAGGTATCTTCGGACTCTTTGAAAATCACAATGTCAATTTTAAGACTTGGAGAGCACCTAGAATCTCCACTTACCAAAATAGCAAATGAATCCTCAATGGTGTCAGAGAGAAAATCAAAAGCTGTTTCAACTATTCGTGATCAGTTGAACTTCTTGTTGTTTAACTCATTTGATCCCTGCAATTGAATTATCGCATTAAAAATCACAGTACTTGATATCTTTTGCTCAAGATTCCAGTGTCTGCAGTTCCTTGTGTCACTTGCTTTTTTCTCGTCTGATGTGCTGTCTGTAAGATATAATTTCCGGTGAAATAATTAAAATAGGGATTTTGGAATGTATCAGTGATACAAATAAAGTGTCTCAGCTAGACACAAAGTACTGGAGTATCTCAGCGGGTCAGGCAGCATCTCTTGACAAAAAAAAAGGATGATGTTTTGGGTCAGAAACCTTCTTCAAATGCATCCAACTTAAAACGTTACCCCATCCCTTTTTGCCAGAGATGAGTTACTGATCCAGACCTGCTGAGTTACTGAAGCACTTTATGTCTATCATCAGTATAGACCAGCATCTGCGGTTCTTTCCTATACAAGTGTCTCAGCTATGCTAAGGGGTTGGACAGGCTAGATGCAGGGAGATTATTCCCAATGTTAGGGAAGTCCAGAACTTCCGTTGTCTCTTCCGTTGACCAATCTTCCGTTGAACATTTCGTTGTCTCTAATGCATTTTGTTGTCTCTCTACTGTACACTGACAATGACAATTAAAATTGAATCTGAATCTGAATCTAGGGGTCACAGTTTAAGGATAAGAGGGAAGTCTTTTAGGGCCGAGATGAGAAAATCATTTTTTACACAGAGAGTGGTGAATCTGTGGAATTCTCTGCCACAGAAGGTAGTTGAAGCCAGTTCATTGGCTATATTTAAGAGGGAGTTAGATGTGGCCCTTGTGGCTAAAGGGATCAGGAAGTATGGAGAGAAGGCAGGGATGGGATACTGAGTTGTATGATCAGCCATGAATGAATTGAATGGCGGTGCAAGCTCAAAGGGCCGAATGGCCTACTCCTGCACCTATGTTCTATGTTTCTATACTGTGCAAATGTAAAGTAAAGTGAGAAACTGCACAATGAATAACCTTTTTTTAAAAAAAGCTTGGTGCAAATTTCCCTCGAACAACTCACTGCAAGTTATTGCAGAATCCTCTCGTAACCTTGAATGAACTTCCCAGTGCGAACTTCCCCAGCGAAACTATATCCGACCTGACCAAGTGATGGTAAATTATTTTGCCTGGAGGGAAGGAACAAGCGTTATCCACAAAAGGCCTTACACAAACATTCAAAAACTGGTGAAAATCACAGCATTAAAACTTTTTAAAATAACTTTTAGGAAAGGAAGAAAGAAAGAAAGCCCACACCGTTCCCACATAATCAGTCCTCTCTACAATGGTGGCGGAGGTGCAGTGAGAAGATTTTCCCATGTAATTGCTGGAAAATTGCAGGTGATTTGGTTTCACCACTGGCCCCATGAGGAGGCAAGTTAAGAGCACAATCAGGATTAGTTGTCAGATGGAACTGACAGAAGTTTTGTGGAAATTCTGGGCCATTTTTCAGCATGAATTGCCTCACAGCTAGGCAGAAGGCAGCTCTGAAGGAACTTAAGTTGCCCTCACTGCTTGTCATGTCGGGAGCCCGGAGCAGACTCCATTGACATTGAAACAGTCAATTATGTTTTGCAGATGTATAATGAGGCTGCTTTACCGATGACTGGCCAGGAGTTTAGGCTTTATCTGTTCAGCAAACCTTTAGGCAACTTAAAAAAAAAAAATGCATTTGAGGGTTAACCATATAACAATGACAGCACGGAAACAGGCTATCTCGACCCTTCTAGTCCGTGCCGAACACGTATTCTCCCCTAGTCCCATATACCTGCGTTCAGACCATAACCCTGCATTAAGCAGAAATACTTTTTTTTAATTTACTCTTTAAGTCCAGAAAGGAGTGAGACCTTCACTTGTAGGTGAAATTTGGACATTTTTAAATTAATTATTTGAACTTTCCTGGTGTATAACAAGAATAGAATTATTATTCTTTTAGGTAGGTTATTGCAATTGCATCACTTTTGTTTAATATGCAACTAAGTTTCTTCAGGAATTCAAATAATCAGTGACTTGAAATGGAGACACAAGGAGCTGAGGATGCTGGAATCTTGAGCAAAACCCAAAGTGTTGGAGTAGACAAAAGTGCTTGAGAAACTCAGCGGGTGCAGCAGCATCTATGGAGAGAAGGAAATAGGCAACGTTTCGTCCCGAAACCTAAAGGAAATAGGTAACGTTTCGGGTCGAAACCCAAAGGGTTTCGACCTGAAACGTTGCCTATTTCCTTCGCTCCACAGATGCTGCTGCACCCGCTGAGTTTCTCCAGCACTTTTGTCCACCTTCGATTTTTCCAGCATCTGCAGTTCCTTCTTAAACAAAGTGTTGGAGTAACTCAGCGGGTCTTGCAGCATCTTTGGAGGGAATGGACAGGCGGCGTTTCGAGTCAGGACCTTTCTTCGGACTGATTATAGTGTGGGGGGGGGGGAGGAAAAGCTGGAAAAGCTGGAAAAGAGTGGTGGAGGCCAAAGCTTGGCAAATGATAGATGGGTATAGGAGAGAGGCGGCTGTTAGGATGACAAATTTTTTTTAAAAAAGACTCTAGACAATAGGTGCAGGAGTAGGCCATTCAGCCCTTCGAGCCAGCACCACCATTCAATGTGATCATGGCTGGTCATCCCCAATCAGTACCCCGTTCCTGCCTTCTCCCCATATCTCCTGACTCCGCTATCTTTAAGAGCCCTATCTAGCTCTCCCTTGAAAGTATCCAGAGAACCGGCCTCCACCGCCCTCTGAGGCAGAGAATTCCACAGACTCACAACTCTCTGTGAGAAAAAATGTTTCCTCGTCTCCATTCTAAATGGCTTACCCCTTATTCTTAAACTGTGTGGCCGCTGGTTCTGGGCTCCCCCAACATCGGGAACATGTTTCCTGCCTCTAGCGTGTCCAAACCCTTAATAATCTTATATGTTTCAATAAGATCCCTCTCATCCTTCTAAACTCCAGAGTGTACAAGCCCAGCCGCTCCATTCTCTCAGCATACGACAGTCCCGCCATCCCGGGAATTACCCTTGTGAAGACCGAGATGAGAAAATAATTTTTTACACAGAGAGTGGTGAATCTGTGGAATTCTCTGCCACAGAAGGTAGTTGAGGCCAGTTCGTTAGCTATATTTAAGAGGGAGTTAGATGTGGCCCTTGTGGCTAAAGGGATCAGGGGGTATGGGGAGAAGGCAGGGATGGGATACTGAGTTGGATGATCAGCCTTGATCATATCGAATGGCGGTGCAGGCTCGAAGGGCCGAATGGCCTACTCCTGCACCTGTTTTCTATGTTTCTATGTTTCTAACCTACGTGGCACTGGAGCACAGATGGAGCCAGGTGGGCGGAGGAGAGTGTGAAGATGGAAACAGTCGCTAGAGGTTGAGAAGTGGCAGCCAGTCTGAAATGTAGTAAGAGATTGCAGGTGCCGGAATCTTGAGCAAAAGATAAACTGCTAGAGGAACTTAGCAGATTAGACAGCATCTGTTAAAGCGAATAAACGGCATTTTGGGTTGGAGTCAGGGTCCTTCTTCAGTCACCTAGCCTGAGCTTGGTATCACCGATGCAGAGAAGGTCACATCAGGAGCACAGAATGCAGTGGAGGAGGTTGGAGGTGCACGTGAATCTTTGTATCACCAGGAAGGGCTGTTTGGGGCTGTGGACGGTGGTTGAGGGGGCAGCTCCAGCGGTTGCAGGGGAACGAGCCAGGGAGAGGTGGCTACAAGCTGACCATGGAGTCACAGAGGGTGCGTTTCATGAAGAAAGCCCGACAGGGGTGGGGACAAGAAGATGTGGCTTGCGGTGAGATTGCGTTGCAGCTGGACAAATGTTTTTGTGACAGAAAATAACATCTTGTTTCTGTACAAAATCATGAGAGGCATCGATCAGGGGAATCAAGAACCAGAGGACATAGGTTTAAAGTGAGGGGGGAAGATTTAATAGGAACCTATTTTTCACATAAAGGGTGGTGAGTGTATGGAACGAGCTGCCAGAGGAGGTCGTTGAGGCTGGTACTATTGCAACATTTAAGAAACGTTTAGACAGGTACATGGATAGGACAGGTTTAGAGGGATATGGGCCAAATGCAGACAGGTGGGACTAGTGTAGTTGGGACATGTTGATTGGTGTGGGCAAGTTGGGCCGAAGGGCCTGTTTCCACATTCTATGACTACAACATCTATTCTTGTAACTATGTTGTTCCCATGTGAGGTGAGTGAGGTGAGTGAATAATTCAGATTTCCAAATGTTGATAACTGAAATAAATCACAAAATGCTGGTGAAACTTAGTGGGTCAGGCATCATGTGCGGAGGGAATGGACATGCAACATTTTGGCTCAGGTCTTCCCCTCCACAGAGAAGGTTCCCGACCCAAGACATTGCCAGTCCATTCCTTCCACGGATGCTGCCCGACCTGCTGAGTAAAATCCCTGTCCCACGGTATGAGTTCATTCCAAGAGCTCTCCCGAGTTAAAAATAAAACAAAAACTCGTGGTAAGCACGGAGAATGAACGTAGCGGGTACGTCGGATCTCGGGGACGTCTCTTAGCGCTAACGGCAGGTACTCGGGAAGACTCGCTAACGGCAGGTAAGCACGGGAAGACTCGTGAAGATTTTTCAACATGATGAGAAATGTCCACGAGAGCCCCGAGTACCGATGAGCGCCCATTACCGTAAATCTCCGAGTTCGAATCAGGGCAAACTCTGGAGAGCTCTTGGAATGAACTCGTACCGTGGGACAGGGGTTTTACTTCAGGGTTTTATTCAAGATTCCAGCATCGGCAGTTTCTTTGTGTCTCCTCATGATAACTGAAATGTTAGGTACATTTCTGACAATTATCCAATATTATTTTTAAATAAATGTGAATTGGATACTTCATCTGTCAAGCCCATTCTAAAATATTATTAGCCATGGTAGTGTGATTCTCTTTAACTTGCTCTCCGAGTGTTCTGCAACACCCCCTCTTTCTGCTTCCCCTCTGTGTTTCCCTTCCATATCTCATTTCCTTCTCCCCTGACTCTCAGTCTGAGGAAAGGTCTTGACCCAAAACGTCACTCATTCCTTCTCTCCAGAGTTACTCCAGCATTTTGTGTCGACCTTGCTTCCTTATGTATGATCAGCCACTCCACTTGCGTTAAGTAGAATGAGTTTAACTGAGAGTTCTCCACTTTGTTCTGCTACCTGAAGGCAAGTAGGCTATTGTTGATATGAATGCTCAAGAGCATCAACTCATTGACCATTAGGCCGTGACTATGTGTGTTGAAGTTTGATAGATCTATGCAAGGCAGAAAAGTTAAGGGCAATTAGATCACACTTTCAGTAAATTCATGGTCAGTTCGTCCCTAATCACCCTCTCTCCGGGTGCTTCCCCTTGCAACCGCAAGAAATGCTACATTTGTCGCTTTACCTCCCCCCTTGACTCCATTCAAGGACCCAAGCAGTCTTTCCAGGTGCGGCAGAGGTTCACCTGCACCTCCTCCGACCTCATCTATTACATCCGCTGCTCTGGATGTCAGCTGCTCTACATCGGTGAGACCAAGAAACCAAGAACCAAGCGCAGGCTTGGCGAATGCGTCGCCGAACACCTCCGCTCGGTCCGCTTTAACCAACCTGATCTCCCGGTGGCCCAGCACTTCAACTCCCCCTCCCATTCCGAATCCGATCTTTATGTTGTGGGCCTCCTCCATGGCCAGAGTGAGGACCACCAGAAATTGGAGGAGCAGCACCTCATATTTTGCTTGGGCAGTTTGCAGCCCAGCGGTATGAACATTCTCTAATTTCAGGTAGTCCTTACTTCCTCCTCTCCTTCTCAGCTCTCCCTCAGCCCTCTGGCTCCACCTCTTCCTTTCTTCCTCCCGCCCCCCCCCCCCCCCCCCCCCCCCCCCCACCCCACATCATCGTCTGAAGAAGGGTCTCGACCCGAGACGTTGCCTATTTCCTTCACTCCATGGATGTTGCCTCACCCGCTGAGTTTCTCCAGCATTTCTGTCTACCTTCACTTTCAGTGAAATTAGATTAGACTTGGACGAATTGCAACTGTGTCATAGTTGTGTAGATTTGGAGATCAGGAGGGTATTCATTTTTTCAAAGTGTTAAACAGGTTCTGCTTTAATAAAATAATTGTAGGAAATGATGGCTTACATACACATGAATCCATTGACTGCAATGTAGCTTTTAAGTTAAAATCCAGAGATTTAAGATTCTTTACATCAATATCTTCAATCCCTAAATCACATAGCTTTATTTACAGGAATATAATGAGGTAATCTTGTTACATTTTTGAATTGTGTGAATATCTATCATTACAAAATGCTGTGGCCTTTGGTTTTTATATATCGTGCTACGTCTGACAATGGTTCCTCAGTTTACTGCCGATCTGGATCTGAGGTAAAAGAATATTGTGAAATATGTACTTTGATGAGCACGGGTCATTTAATTGAATTACAGATTGTCATCAGATATCCAGATGAATCCACATCTGTGCATTTGATGGAAAGACTCTTGAGACCATTTAAATGGACGTGAGATGGTGAGGGTGACAAAAGGCCAGAAATGTTGTCTTCACTGCTTCCATTAAACACAGCAGATGGTGCTGGAGAGTTAACAGCGACAGAGCAACAGGGTTGTCTTAAGTTCCAATATCATTGTGATATTCTCATTTCGCCTAAAATCTGATCTGGGGCTGCATTCATCAGAGTGTAAGATATTCTTCATTCCATGGCCATGTTCATTACCAATCATGAGGCTGGAAATGTATCCTTTGCACTTGCTCTCGATCAACAATTTAGTCGTGACATGTGGCGTGGGAAGGAACTGTAGATACGAAGATAGACACAAAATGCTGGAGTAACTCAGCGGGACAGGCAGCATCTATGGGGAGAAGGAATGGTTGACGTTTCGGGTCGAGACCCTTCTTCAGAGTCATTGTATTGTATAAGCTAGAGAGGGAGGTGGGAGATTGCAACCTTCACGTGGTCCGCCCTGTTTCGACGAATGCAATCAACCCCGGCGTGCACAATCAAATAAGATCAAATAGAACAAGTTGTCCTACAGCTTTAGGCTGTGCACGCCACACGCAAGAAGAAGAAGAAGAAGAAAAAGAAGAAGAGAAGGAAGCTAGAGAGAGAGTTAGGAATACAATAGTTGTATCATATCTCTAGAACACGGGGGGTTGCAGGGTGATCTCTTATATGCCACTATTCTCTCTGTCTCATCCACCACGCCCCCAGCAGCGCGTTCCAGGCGCTCACCACCCTCTGTGTAAAAAAAAAACATGCCTTGCACATTTCCTTTAAACTTTGCCCCTCTCACCTTAAAGTAATGCCCTCTAGTATTTGATTTATCCATCCTGTGGAAATGTTTGTAACTGTCTACCTTATCCATGTCTCTAAGGTAGACAAAAAAGCTGGAGGAACTCATCGGGTGAGGCAGCATCCATGGAGAGAAGGAATAGTGTCAAATCAGCGTCATTTTCCAGCGGACCAATGTCCAACCCGGTTTTCTCCCACATACCAAAGATGATTGGACTTGCACATGACTTGACCTCTGTAAATTGTCCCCCGGTATGTAGGGAGTGGGTGAGAAAGTGGGGGAAGCGCCAATGTGAATGGGTGTATCTATAAACTAAAACTGAACCAAAATTGATTGATCCTTTTGTAGCTTATCTCAATCAAGTTCACAAGGACAAGCCATGTCACCTATCTCTTCTCCAATTTGCTTATTTTTGCGCTTCTGTTTCCAGGGGATCTTATTGAAACATATAAGATTATTAAGGGCTTGGACATACTAGAGGCAGGAAACATGTTCCCGATGTTGGGGGAGTCCAGTACCAGGGGCCACAGTTTAAGAATAAGGGGTAAGCCATTTAGAACGGAGATGAGGAAACACATTTTCTCACAGAGAGTTGTGAGTTTGTGGAATTCTCTGCCTCAGAGGGCGGTGGTGGCTGGTTCTCTGGATACTTTTCAAGAGAGAGTTAGATAGGGCTCTAAAGAAAGCAGAGTCAGGGGATATGGGGAGAAGGCAGGAACGGGGTACTGATTGTGGATGATCAGCCATGATCACATTAAAGGCGGTGCTGGCTCGAAGGGCCGAATAGCCTACTCCTGCACCTATTGTCTATTGTCAATTGCCAGTGTGTAAATTAATAATTGCCTTCTATTTTGCTCTGCAGACTTATCACAGGCACTCTCTCTCTCTCTGAAGTCTGAAGAAGGGTCTCGACCCGAAATGTCACCCATTCCTTCTCTCCAGAGATGTGGTCTGTCCCGCTGAGTTACTCCAGCATTTTGTGTCTATCTTCAGTTTAAATCAGCATCTGCAGTTCCTCCCTACACATTCTCTCTCTGTTCCCTCCACCCTTTCCAACTCGGTAACTTTATTTATTATCTCACTCTCTTAGTTGTGATGAAGGGTCCTCGACGACAAATGTCACCTTTGTTCCTCTGCCCACTTGACCTGCAAAGTGCTTCCAGCATTCTCTGTTTGTGCTTGGAATTCTCAGCCTCTTTTCCTTTGGTCCAAATACAATTCAGCCCTGGTTGTTGGATTTCAGTGGTTAATGCATTTTGGTGTTATAGGAAAAGAGTGTTGGTATTGGATTTCTCTCGGCTTTTCAACCTGGTTTCTGAACGCATTATTGCTAGTTTGTTTAGTTTAGTTTAAAGATGCAGCACACAAACAGGCCCTTCGACCTACCGAGTCTGCGCCGACAAGTGATCCCCGCACACTAATGCTACCCTACACATGTTAGGGACAATTTAAAATTATACCAAGCCAATTAATCTACAGGCCTGTTTGGAGTGTGGGAGGAAACCGGAAATCCCGGAGAAATCCCACACAGATCATGGGGAGAACTTATAAACTCCATTTAGACAGCACCCGAAGTGAGGATCGAACCCAGATTTCAGGCGCCGTAAAGCAGCAACTCTACCACTACTTGTTCAGGTAGAAACAGAGAATGTGCGGCACAGTGGTGCATCGGGTGGTACCACTGCGTCACTGGGGCAGAGACCCGGGTTCGGTCCTGACCACGGTTGCTGTCTGTGTGGAGTTTGCTCGTTCTCCCTGTGATCGCGTGGGTTTGCTCTGGGCGCTCCGGTTTCCTCCCACATCCCAAAAAACGTATATGGTTTTGTAGGTTAATTGGCCCTCTGTAAAATTGCCCCTAGTAGTGATTGGGTCTTCTTCTTCTTGCGAATGAAACATAAACAAACCAAAGGAATAGTTAGATCTCAAGCCGGGTGTTGAGCAGCCAGGTTGTTGTCTCTGTTGGCGTCAATGTCTGCCAGGCCCTGACACAGCTCCATGTGGTGGGTGGTAGAGCGGGCACCCAGAGATGACATGGTTGGCTGTCTGTTGTTCTGCTCCGCATTCACAGGCTGGGCTCTGGCGGAGGGAGTCCCCATCTCCACACGCTGGCATTGAAACGCCCAACTCCAGTACCAAGTCTGTTGAGCTTCACCCCATGCTCCTCTGGGGAGGTCAGACCCTGGACAGCTTTTATCTGGTGAGGAGATGTAGCTGTGTAATGGAGATGAGGTTGCCTTCCACTCCTGTGACCACTTGGTGGCTATCCAGTGTGCTTTTGTCTCAGTTGGCTGGATGGATGCTAGGAGTTGTTTTCCACGTGAAGCAAAAGAACGACGTGACTTCAGTCGGGGAGGCCTCTGGTGATCAGTTGAAGGACCTATTTCCATGCTGTATCTCTATAAACTAAATGCTGGGGATACTCGGCAGGTCGGGCAGCATCTGTGGAGAGAGAAGTAAAATTTGTTTCATAAAAAAATTCTGCTGATGAAAGGCTTTTTTTCTGATTCAGCATTTTCATTTTTTAATTCAGATTTCCAACATCACGTATTTTTTGCTTCCCATCCTTGAAATGATTGATTGATTGATACGGTAATTTGGGAATTTTGGGCATTTGTTTTAGGTCATCTCCATCCTGGGACAATTGTTTCTCTTCTTCTCAAGCCTCACCTCAGACTTGTTGAGTACGAACCATGCCCACCAGTACCATATAAACCTTAGACCTTGTACTCTTATCTATTTCCCCATGTTTCAAGTCTTCATCATTTGAGGAAAGAATTTTGAGTCTGTCTCTGGTTTAAAAACTAAAAATTCTGCCGGGAAGATGGATCTAAATGAAAATGAGACCCGACAGCTAAAATGACGGGTAAATATCACAGTATCAGGATTTCAGATGCTGACCTTTGTTAGCAAGCGGAAATTAAAGTTGAAATGGAAATAAAACAGATCATGAAGTTGTCCAACATCCTTTGTTGAGAAAATAGACACAAAATGCCGGAGTATCTCAGCACGTCAGGCAGCATCTCTGATGACTTTTCGGGTCGAGACCCTTCTACAGTAAAGGTCACCCATTTCTTCTCCCCAGAGGCTGCCTGTCCCGCTGAGTTACTCCAACATAATGTGTCTGTTTTCTGAATAAACCAGCATCTGCAGTTCCTTCCTACAAACCCTCTGTAGAGAAGTGGCAGTCCACTCAACTGGGTGAAATGTGAGAGGGGATATAAGCATGTTGAGAATTTGGCTTTAGTCATTGACTTTATGATTATTATTCCTGTGATATTAAACACTGCAAAGAATGTATATTTGACTGATTTTATGGAATGTATCCACTGATCACAAGGGGTGGTGGTGGAGGCATACACAACAATGGCATTTAAGAGGCTCTTTGACAGGCATATGGGAATGGAGGGATATGGATCACGTGCAGACAGAGGAGATTAGTTCAACTTGGCATCATGTTCGGCGCTGACTTTGTGGACCAAAGTGCCCGTACCTGTTCTGAAGACAGACACAAAATGCTGGAGTAACTCAGCGGGTCAGAAGAAAAGGATTAGGTAGTGTTTTGGGTCGAGGCCCATCTTCAGACTGAGAGTCAGGGGAGAGGGAAACTGGAGGTATGGAAGGGTTCCAAACAAATCAGAGCCGGCACCGATGACCAAGGGAGGTGGAGCCCACAATGGTCCATTGTTGGCTGTGGAAGAGGTGGTCTTCTTCTTCGTTTCATGTTGGCCTCGCTGTCATCGTCCATCCTGAAAAGGACGCAAGCTTCTGGCGACAATCAGCGGGAGCCGTCACTTGTCGCAGTAGGTGATGGTGGTAGCAGAATTAGCTCAGGATACTTACAGTTTCCAGCCCTGCCACGTGGACGCTTCTGCTATGGGGCTGAAGAGGTGATAACAGTGGAACTGGCAGGATGACTAGGGTGGGGAAGGGGCGGAGGGAGAGTGAATGCAGAGGTTACTTGGAATTAGAGAAATCAATATTCATACCATTGGGTTGTAAGCTGTGCTATTCTGCGCTCAATGTAAATAAACATTATAACCTCTGTTGCAATATATCTCCATTTGGCTCAATATTCCAGAACTTCTGTTTAGAACAGTAAAGGGCAAGTCCCACGAGCATGCGACCTGCATGCGGCAAGCGCGACCAAACCGGAAGCGGGGGCCGCGCGGAGGTCGAGTGAGTGACGTGAAGTTCGAGCGAAGTCCGTGGGAAGTTCGCGCGTGACGTACGCCGTCAAGCCGCTGCGTACGCCGTCGAGGCGGCTGCGGGCCGGCAGGCCGTTGCTGAAGCGGAATTTTTGAACACGGTCAGTTTTTTCGGAGCCCCGCGCGATGTCGGGACCAGCTCCCCACAACTCCATACGGCTCCAGCGATCGAAGTGGGACCGGCCCTGTGAGGCCGTACGGCTCAAGCGACCACGTTAGGTCGCGCTTGCCGCATGCAGTTGCATGCTGGTGGGACAGGCCCTTTACAGACTTCTTTGGCATTCAGCTAACAGTTTATCTACATGGTACACTAATAGTATGTTGCATTGTACCATCTTACCACCTAAAACTTAGCTGTGAGCAGCATTTCTAGAACATGCTGATGGACAAAAGTAATAGAGTAAGATATTTAGTGGTAAATATTAGTTTTTAATATGCACCAAATTTGTTTCCTAATGTACATTCAGATCTAGGGTAATTTCGCTAATACTGACTTAGATGTGTGCAAATTCTATTTTCTACCTTGATATTTTATTATGTAAACTAATTTAATCTCGAAATACATGGGTTATCTGTTTGTAGATTGCTTCAACTCCTGCAGGTGGCGCTCTTGCCTCATGTTTGAGTACATGTCTGAGCTAAATGTGCATTGTTCTTGAAGCACAGCAGTCTAAGAAACAGCAGCAAGAATAGTGTTCAAGAAGGAACTGCAGATGCTGGAAGATCGAAGGTACACAAAAATGCTGGAGAAACTCAGCGGGTGCAGCAGTATCTATGGAGCAAAGGAAATAGGCGACGTTTCGGGCCGAAACCCTTCTTCAGACCTTTCGGCCCGAAACGTCACCTATTTCCTTCGCTCCATAGATGCTGCTGCACCCGCTGAGTTTCTCCAGCATTTTTGTGTAGCAGCAAGAGTAGGTCAGTTTGAAGAAGGGTCATTGCAGTCGCAAGGTGTTTATGAAGGAAATAGGCAACGTTTCGGGCCGAAACCCGGAAGGGTTTCGGCCCGAAACGTTGCCTATTTCCTTCGCTCCATAGATGCTGCTGCATCCGCTGAGTTTCTCCAGCTTTTTTGTGTACCAGCAAGAATTGGTCAGTTTGAAGAAGGGTCATTGCAGTCGCAAGGTGTTTAAGAATTTCCTTCGCTCCATAGATGCTGCTGCATCCGCTGAGTTTCTCCAGCTTTTTTGTGTACCAGCAAGAATAGGCTGTTGGGCCCTTCATGCCTCCGCCTTTGCAATCTCATGGTTGCTCAACACTTTAACTCCCCCTCCCATTCCCACACTGACTTTTCTGTCTTGTACCTCCTCCACTGTCAGAGTGAGGCCCAACACAAATTGGAGGAACATCACTTCATATTTCGCTTTGGCAGTATGAATACTGACTTTCCCTAATTTCAATTAACTCTTGCATCCTCTCTTTCTCTCTCTCTCTCTCTCTGTCCCTCCCTCACCCTATCACAGTCACAAGACTGTCCTCCTGATTAGTTTGCACACCTCGATGTCACCTTCCCCTCAGCCAACAATGAACCATTCTACATTTCCTTGATCATCAGTCTGAAGAAGGGTCTCGACCTGAAACGTCACCCATTCCTTCTCTCCAGAGATTTTGATATGATTTGATTTGATTTGATTCCTTTATTGTCATTCAGACCTTTCGGTCTGAACGAAATTACTGTTGATGCTGCCTGTCCCGCTGAGGAACTCCAGCATTTTGTGTCTCTGTATTCGGGCCCTTCACCCCTGATTTGCCATTCAACAGGATTATGGGTGGGCCCTTTCCTTGCTACCATTTGCCTGTCCTCACCACATTTGCCTGTATTCCGATAATATCCAAAGATCAAATTGAATCGGAAAAATCCAATAAAGTTCAACTAAAAGGTCTGGGTTGGATGCAGAATAAACAACTTTTCTGAAAAGATAATTGGAAGGTAGACACAAAATGTTGGGGTAACTCAGCGGGTGAGACAGCATCTATTGGCAGTCCCAACATTAACTTGTGAAGCCTTTAGACCTTAGAGACACAGCACGGAAATAGGCCCTTTGGCCCACCGAGTCCGCGCCGGCCAGCAATCATCCCGTCCTACACACTAGGGACAATTTACAATTTTTACCGAAGACAATTATTATTTCTATGTCTCCCTCTCCCCTGACTCTCAGTCTGAAGAAAGGTCTCAACCCTAAACATCACTCGTTCCTTCTATCCAGAGATGTTAACAGTCCCACTGAGTTACTCCAGCATTTTGTGTCTGTCTTCGGCGTAATACAGCATCTGCAGTTCCTTCCTACACAACCTACAAACCTGCATGTCTTTGGAGTGTGGGAGGAAACTAGAGCACCTGGAGAAAACCCACGTGGTCACGGGGAGAACATACCAACTCTGTACAGACAGCACCCGTAGTTAGGATCGAACCCGGGTGTCTGGCGCAGTAAAGGGCCTGTCCCACTTGCATACGATTGCGTGCGTTTGGCGCGACCAACCGGAAGTGGAGGTCGCGCTAAGTTTGCGTCTGACGCAATTTACGTCATGCTTACAAATCAGCTGGGCAGGAGGCGGGCCGACTGAATTTGGGCGTCGGGAGGTGACGTCATCACACAACGCCACGCGGGGCGGTGATGACATCACGTAACGCCACGTGCTAGGTGTACGCCGTCAAGACGTTGCGTATGACCGCAATGTGCCTGCGTGCGTACACGTGCCGTTAGGCCGTTGGCGCGCGAAGATTTTGGTCACTGCAAGAATTTCAGAGCCCCGCGCGATGTCGGGACCAGCCCCGCACAACTCCGCGGGAACTCCATGGGACCGGCCCCGCGCGGCCATACGGTGCCCGTACGCTTCATGCGACCACGAGGTCGGGTAATTTGCGAGCCAAGTTCACGTAAGTGGGACAGGCCCTTAAGGCAGCTACTCTACCGCTGCACCACCACCACCGCAGCCAATGTGTAGCCCATGACACTGTAGGGGGTCCCTTGCTGACTGGTCCATGGAGGGCACTGTGCATTCTGCAGGAGGCTGCTGTAGACTGTGGCCTGCCTGCAACTGATAGCATTCCTTTAGAGCAAAACTGCCTACACATTGTGATTGTGGGTCACAGGCACATACATTTTTGAGTTAGTTAAGAATTCTGCAGGTCTCATTCCATTCCTTTCGAAGAACACTAATTATCCCTGTCACACGCTATTAAGAAAGAGTTGACAGGAAATAATAGTTCATGACCAACCGGCAATTGAGTGAGACATGCAGGAACCTCCAGTGCCACATGAACTCAGGAAGGATCGCTTTTCATTTCCTCCTGGCTCCAGTGTGTTTAAGGAGAAGAATGCCTGTCTTGAATTTAAAAGAGCAGGATTAGATTCTTTTAGGCTCTCTCTCCTCTCTGACAGCACGGTAAATAATGTTGGTTTCCTGACAGATGACTCATCTCAGCTGGACTCCTCCAGTTCAAAATGAACTACTTTCTGACCACTGAAAAAAAAAACCCAGTGTCCACTGGTTCGAAACGCTTACAGCTTTTTAGGACAATCTGTTCTCGGACCTGGCTTCCACAGCTTAGCTTTTAGCTGTCAGTTGCCTGCAATATATGCTGCCTCAATCAAGTCCTTGTGAATTTAGAAGTATCCCACTTTTCCTGACCCCGTCTTGCCGCAGATGTTGGTTGAGTTGGAATCCAATTGGAAGGTTTGCAAGGGTGGATTGAGAAAACTGACACGGTGGCACAGCGGGTAGAGCTGCTGCCTCACGGCGCCAGAGACCCGGGTTCGATCCTGGCCTCGGGTGCTGTTTGTATGGAGTTTGAACATTCTCCCAGTGTCCACGTGGTATACTCTGGTATCCTCCCACATCCCAAAGGCGTGCGAGTTTGTAAGTTAATTGGCCCTCTGTAAATTGCCCCTAGTGTGCAGGGAGTGAATACCAGAGTGGGATAGCATAGAGCTGGTGTGAACGGCTTGATAGAAACATAGAGACATAGAAAATAGGTGCAGGAGTAGGCCATTCGGCCCTTCGAGCCTGCACCGCCATTCAACGTGATCATGGCTGATCATCCAACTCAGTATCCTGTACCTGCCTTCTCTCCATACCCCCTGATCCCTTTAGCCACAAGGGCCACATCTAACTCCCTCTTAAATATAGCCAATGAACCGGCCTCAACTACCTTCAGTGGCAGAGAATTCCACAGATTCACCGCTCTCTGTGTGAAAAATGTTTTTCTCATCTCGGTCCTAAAGGATTTCCCCTTTATCCTCAAAGTGTGACCCCTTGTCCTGGACTTCCCCAACATCGGGAACAATCTTCCTGCATCTAGCCTGTCCAACCCCTTAAACATTTTGTTAGTTTCTATAAGATCCCCCCTCAATCTTCTAAATTCTAGCGAGTACAAGCCAAATTTCAGCATGAACTCAGTGGGCCGAATGGCCTTTTTCTATGCTGTAACTTTCACTCAATTACTTTAAAAACAAATGTGTTTCCTTGTCTGAAGTAGGGTCTTGACCCGAAGCATCGCCTATTTCTTCGCTCCATAGATGCTGCCTCACCCGCTGAGTTTCTCCAGCATTTTTGTCCACCTTCGATTTCTCCAGTTCTGCAGTTCTTTCTTAAACAAGTGTTTCCTTATACGGTCAGTGACATCCAATTGTATTCACCAGTCATTGGATAAATATATATCTTAATTTTACTAACCCTCTCTAAAATGTTGCAAGTCTGAGGCAGTAAAATATTTTTTCCCACATGAAGCCTCCTGAATATAATAACAGCTCTTTTGCGGTAGAGTTGCTGCATATATGGCGCCAAGGCCCATCGAATAACTACTTCTCACCATTTAAGTCAAGTCACAATTCACTTCTCTCCATTCCAGCCGATTGTTCACTAATAGCCACAACTCGCTGGCCAAAGTGCTTTACCTTGGTATAAGAATAGTATAACAAACAACAGTGGCTCATAGTTAAATACAAACAGTCGCTACGATTCTCATTTATTTCCATCTGCTTTTAGGACGTCAAGAAAGGCATTTATTTTAGAGATGAGTTTTACGCGTGGAAACAGTTCTCCCTCGGACCACTGGGTTCCCTCACGGGTGCTCTGGTCATACCACCCTCACCACACACCATGTAGAGGTTTGTAGGTTACCAAAGGCCATTTAAAATACAAACCTTGTATCTTTGGGGTGAGGGGGTAACCAGTGCACCCGTATGAGGCGACCCACTGTCGGTCCCGGATTCAGTGGGCAAACTCCGTAGCGCCTCATCCACTTCGACCACCTTTCTGAAATCTAAAATAAATGCCCCTGAAGTACAATAAAACAGATGGAAATAAACTGAGAATCGCAGAGACTGCAATAGATTTAACTCAGAGTTTATGTTTAGGATGGAAGGGAGAGAGAAACGATAAGAAGGTATTTTTTAAATGTGGCTATATAGTGAACAATCGGATGGACTGGAGAGAAAGAATTGTAACCGTGGTTAGGTTCGTGAGAAGTCTTTGGCGCCATTGATGCAGCCTTACCGCTGCGCTATATTCTTAAAGAAGTACAGCAAAAGAGATAGATGTTTTAGGTTTTTCAGGAGCTTCTGTGGGAAAAAATATTTTACTTTAAATTGCTAACTTGCAACATTTTAGAGAGGGGTAGTAAAATTAAGATATATATTTATCCAATGACTGGTGAATACAATTGGATGTCACTGACCGTATAAGGAAACACTTGTTTAAGAAAGAACTGCAGAACTGGAGAAATCGAAGGTGGACAAAAATGCTGGAGAAACTCAGCGGGTGAGGCAGCATCTATGGAGCGAAGGAAATAGGCGACGTTTCGGGTCGAGACCCTGAAGGGTCTCGACCCGAAACTTCGCCTATTTCCTTCGCTCCATAGATGTTGCCTCGCCTGCTGAGTTTCTCCAGTATTTTTGTCTACCTTTTCATGTCCTTAAATTGGGATATTCCTCATTCCCGCACTTACAGTTTTGTGGGTTTTTATAAGCTTTGTGCGGAACTCTGACAAGCTTCTGGCATAAGCTTTTAACTCCCATATAAATAAAGCTTTCTTTTCATAGTCATCGAGAGGTTTTATAAAACACTGCCGGTATTAATTAGAAGAAAAGTTGGAATGAAATTTATTTCATGAATATTTATTGGGGCAGATTACATCCTCTCTCTCGAAAAGAGAACTGCTGTAAAACCACTGACCTAGATTTGTGTGGAAGCACATAGAACGTTAACCCTTTGCATCCTGAAAATTCACAAAGTGAAAAGGATTTTGAGAAGGATCCTGACTCTAAATTGTCATTTGTTGTAAACCCAGCGTCTGCAGTTCCTTGTTTCTACATCTTTTAGTTTAAAGATAAAGCAGGGAAACGTTTCAAGAGAGAGCTTTCAAGAGAGTCTGTGGAATTCTCTGCCTCAGAGGGCAGTGGAGGCCGGTTCTCTGGATGTTTTCAAGAGAGAGCTAGATAGGGCTCTTAAAATTAGCGGAGTCAGGGGATATGGAGAGAAGGCAGGAACGGGGTACTGATTGGGGATGATCAGACTTGATCACATTGAATGGCGGTGCTGGCTTGAAGGGCCAAATGGCCTATTCCTGCACCCATTGTCTATTGAAACAAGCCCTTCGGCCCACCGAGTCCACAGCCGACCAGCAATCCCAGTTACACTAGCACTATTCCACACACTAGGGACAATTTACAATTTTTACCAAAAATAATCCAGATTTACACAAGGCTGGGATGCATTCCGTCAAAATACTTGCTAGACAGCCCGGAAACGGGCCCCACCGCCCACCGAGTCCGCGCCGAACAGCCATCCCCATGCACTAGATCTATCCATGCTAGCCAGGGTCAATTTACAGAAGCCAATTAACATCTAAACCCACACGTCTTTGGGATGTGGGAATAAACCGCAGCACCCACGAGGGACGGCACCCGTGGCCAAGATCGAACCGGGTCTCTGGCACTGCGAGGTAACAACTCTACCCGCTGCACCCCACCCGTGCAGCACCCTAATGCAGAAGCATCACTTAACTGAAATCTTGGGATTTTCCTTGGCTGTTGGTAAATCCCCTTTTGCAGATGTGTTGCTTCAAAGTCTTGACACCGAGTGGCGCTGTTAAACCAGGTTTCTCCTGGGCAATTAATTCCGTGGTCAACAAAATGGTGTTTGAAGTGGATGTCTTTATCCTTCCTGACCACTCGTATGAGTCCAGATAAACACAATGTGAGGGATCAAAGCCACGTTAAACCGTTTTATTATTGATCTGTGAACAGAAGCAAAGCTTGGGTAATTAATAGACTTTTTTCAAAACAAAACTGAGAGATTTGATACATGGTCTTTTATATGAATTATGTCATCTTTATACTTGAGCTGGTATTAGTGAGATATGTATGTATGAGGAGCATTGAATAAAATGTTATATTCGGATTAAACATGTTAGCTGCCTTCAATTTATTAGAATATTAATTAATTAAATCTTATGACCTTATTAATCAGATGCAATTTGCTTCATTAAAAACAATCCAGTGCTTTATGGGAATTTTACCTTTTTTTTGCAAGCATTGTGTTCTTTCTTCTTTGTGTGCTCAGCATTTTCTATCATAGATTTAAAATGTTCAAGATGTTTGATCGTTAAAACAGACGTGTCTATACATGTGGCATAGTGGCACAGCTGGTAGAGAACTGGGTTCAATATTGACCCTGGGTGCTGTTTGTGTGGAGTATGCACGTTCTCCCCGTGACCGCATGGGATTCCTGCGGGTGCTCCGGTTTCCTCCCACATCACCCAACACGTGCGGGTTTGTAGGTACCTCTGTAAATTACCCTTAGTGAGTAGTGGGATAACGCGTTTGAACGGGCGATCGATGGTTGGCACAGATTCGGTGAGCCAGAGGGCCTGTTTCCATGCTGTATCTCTAAAGAAAAGCGAAACATCTTCTGAATATGCGATTGGGAACAAAGTTTGCGTGGGATGTATGTAGACAATAGACAATAGGTGCAGGAGTAGGCCATTTGGCTCTTCGAGCCAGCACCACCATTCAATGTGATCATTGCTGATCATCCACAATCAGTACCCCGTTCCTGCCTTCTCCCCATATCCCCTGCACTATTTTTAAGAGTCCTACTAACTCTCTCTTGAAAGCGTCTAGAGAACCTGCCTCCACCGCCCTCTGAGGCAGAGAATTCCACAGACTCACCACTCTCTGTGAGAAAAAGTGTTTCCTCGTCTCTGTTCTAAATGGCTTACCCCTTATTCCTAAACTGTGGCCCCTGGTTCTGGACTCCCCCAACATCGGGAACATGTTTCCTGCCTCTAGCGTGTCCAAACCCTTAACAATCTTATATGTTTCAATGAGAATCCTCTCATCCTTCTAAACTCCAGAGTGTACAAGCCCAGCTGCTCCATTCTCTCAGCATATGACAGTCCCGCCATACCGGGAAGTGTAGTGATATACATGTGAATATTTGTGAATCACCAGTATGACAGATAATGTTCATTGCAAATGGTGATTTGGTCGTTTCCCCAGCAAGGGGAAAATTGCATTTAGTCGTGTTCACATGTGATGATGTGAGGATTTTGAAACCTATTTAATTTTAGCCTGTCCATAAGCACTTTTTAAAGATCCATTTCTTCAGGTTAATTAAAAAAAAAACAACCATGTATCCGAGGTGGCATTCCAGTCTTTCTCCTAAATTGTGGACCAATATAGAGGGGGGAGCTTAATGACAATAATATATTTGCCTGTGGTGTGAACGGGTGTTTAGGAAGGAACTGCAGATGCTGGTTCACACAAATGCTGGAGAAACTCAGCGGGGCAGGCAGCATCTCTGGAGAAAAGGAATAGGTGACGTTTCGGGTCGAGACCCTTCTTCAGACTTGCATCATTCAGCATATATTTGCCATTGGCTCAGTTAGCCTTTTAGAAGCTGGATGTGCATAACTGTCTTCAACGATGGATCCTAATCTTCAGTCTTGATTTTGATTATCAATTAAGAGGATTTATATTTAGCTAGATTTATTTTACAGTTCACAAACTGTAGATGTGACAATTTTTAAATTCCTTAAAATAGACGCCTTGTTTCCTTTGGCCGGCAGCTTGTTCACTGAGTTGTAAATAGATACACGTACATTACAAAATCTGCTGCACATTAGTCAAAGCAAACTGACTTTTTTATACACACACAGCAAAGTATTAATTTAAGGTAGACATAAATGCTGGAGAAACTCAGCGGGTGAGGCAGCATCTATGGAGCGAAGGAAATAGGTTTCCTTCGCTCCATAGATGCTGCCTCACCCGCTAAGTTTCTCCAGCATTTTTGTCTACCTTCAATTATCCAGCATTTGCAGTTCCTTCTTAAACAAAAGTATTAATTTATATGTTTTTTGCTGGATTAATGCTGCAGATATTTTGGATTTTTAATGATATCACCCAGAAATATGCATAATGAATTGGTAAAGAAAGATCAAGAAACTTGGCATTATAATTAATAAAAAACAAATTGTTTTAACAAATGAGTATCTGGACATGTACTGGCATGAGCAACAATTCCTTTTGCATTATATTGTGATTGTGGGGGATAATCACGTAAACATCCTAAATGATTTTCTTTTGCACAGTTCGTATGAATTTATATTTTATTATCATTGCAGAAATCTTTATTAATCTTTATTAGTCTGTTTTGACTATTTTACTGTTGTAATGTTCTTTGTACAAACCATGTTCTCGGGGTATCTAAACCTAAATTTTAGTAGTTACTTAAGTTATAATGTCGGATGGAAGCTGCATACCCAAATCACGTTGCACTTATGTGCAAGGACAATAAAATATATTATTATTATTATTATTATTATTATTATTAATCTTTTAAAATAAATTCACTGTTATTTTTGGCACTGTTTTTCTTCACAAAACCTGAATGAAACTGCTTCATTTTGTGTGTGTGAGCGCATGCCTCTGTAAGCAAGTGGGTGCGTGTATGCACACTCGCAGATAAAAATGATTTGGCATATTGTAGATCGTGAATTTAGATTTAAAATTTGTAGATTTAAAATTTTATGAGCTGACCTGAAGAGCAAAATTATCCTCCCCGCAACGACAAACACACAAATTAATTTAGCGGATGGAATGGGTTAAAATTTAAACTTGCCGAAAGCCGAGAAACAACCTTGTCCAGAAATAGCTCATTAAGCGCTAGCTGGTTAAAAGCTTTACCCAGTGGTTATAATCAGACTTTTGTAGACTAACAAAAATGTATCAGAACAGAACCATCTTGTCTAATACTTTTTTTTAATGATTATAACATCAAATAATAAAATTCAAGTTTCTTCTGATGGAGGTCACCTCTTTCAATTGCATTTTGGATTAGTAAAATAGAGTTGAGGTGTATGTTCTCCCTTCTGTTCTCTGTCTCTACCGAGTCACCGTCAGGCTTAACCAGATTTTATTTTAAGAAAAAGCAATTTTAGTGAAATGGACCTGTTTTTATTTTACCAAAAATGAGGAAGATATGTTGCAAATCTTGTAAATGATGTGAGAACAAAAGTGAAGGAAATGCTGATTTAGACTTTGTGTGTGGAAACAGACCCTTCTGCCCACTGTGCCCGCACCACCCCGTGAACTAACACTGACCCACACACCAGGGACAATTTTACAATTTAAAGAAGTCAATTAACCTCCAAATGTGTACGACTTTGGAGTGTGGGATGTAACTGGAGCACCCAGAGAAAACCCACACGGTCACAGGGATATCGTATAAACACTGTACAGACAGCACCCATAGACAGGATCGAACCCGGGTCTCAGGTGCTGTAAGGCAGCGACTCTACCGCTGTGCCTCAGGAGACTAGTATGCAGATTCATCTTATTCCCGTCCCTGCAATTGTTTTACAAAAGAGTTAGATCAATTTCACAATAGTTTTCCTTCCACCCACTGATATTGCCGCTGATATACCCTTCCAATATTATCTCTACAGCTCTTATCTCTCGACAGTTCACTCACTGGAGGCTATCAGTTTTTGTAGTCTCCAATATTTCTGCAGTGCAAAGTCCACATAATTTAAAGAGACCGTTTCATTTGCACAGATAAGAGGTCTGGGATCAATGCGGTCAGAATTTATTTTGCTTTGTATCAAGTTTGTTTGCTGATTTTGGTCAGGATTAGTTCTGATGTTTTAAATGCTTTCATTGACTTGCCAATGGCACGAGAGGACCGGTCTTTAAAAAAAAAGCTGTTCCTTGCAACAGTATTATATGTCATAATGTTTTTATCCCATTTACCTCAGTCTGGCATATATTTGGACAAGTTAAATAAATTTTATGTGCGGATTTACATTAATGTTCGAATCATAAATTCTAAACACAAATAAATACTCTCTATGCAGGGGCGGTTAGTCCTTTGCGTTCTGCATAACTACTGTAGAATCCAGAACAGTCAGACATACGGAGTGGTTGGTATTTGTGGAAAGAATGTTATTGCTTTGAAGCCAAGTGCTGTTGGTCAGAATACTAAATTGCCATTCCATGTTCGTCTTTGCTTTAAAATACGGTTTACGAGGGCTGCACACCGCCACTGTTTCATTTCACCACCACATCTCTCAGCCTGTTTACGGAACAGGATTAAAACAGCACCATGGAATTTATTTTAAATGGAGATCACGTTAACCGACACATCTCCAGCGAAAGGCAACTCCCGAAAGCAATTCTCCAATTCCAATGATGTGGGGGGGGGGGGGGGGGGGGGGGGGGGGGGAGAGATGATCAGATGCTAGGAACATATAAATTTTTCATGCAGAGGTAGAGATATTTTGAAACTAAATTAAATGTCATGAATCATTTTTTCTACTCCTGTTGGAACTGTTTAAAAATAATCCCAAGGGGTCCTCATCTTTTCTCTGCTAGATGCTACATGTCCTAGAAAAATGAGAGGAGGGAACTGCATGAAAAATTGTATAGTTTGGATTCTGAAGTTAAATTGCTTCCTTATTCCCATTCGTTTTCCTTACTGCTTTTTTTTTTCCATGAATAGTAAAAAAATATTGTGGTATTCATTGTTTTGGTTGATTGGATTTTTTTTTGTTTTTACTGAATTAGTTATAGCTAGTTATCATGACACTGGTTAAGCAGAATAGCTACTTTACACAACCCAGGCTACCTGTTTTCAGTTAAATGCAATGGTTTTGGTTATTAGTTAAATATAATTGATGAATAACAAAATCTAAAGCTACCTTTCGGAATAAAACTGCCTGTCTTGATATCAGTTTGATGACATTAACCTATTATTGTGCATGACCAACTTGAGTCAGGTTTATTATTGTTACTTGCAACAAGGTTTATTTTGCATGCTCTACACTCAAATCCGACAATACTATACATGAATACAATCACGCCAAACTCAAGTACAATAGGTCGGGCAAAGGGAAAGATACAGAGTGCATTATATAGTTCTCAGCATTGTAGCGCATCAGTTTCAAAGACGGAATCCAATGCCCGCAATGGGGTGGAGGTGAATCGGACAGTACCTGAGAAAATATCATTGGAACCATGGTGCGAGATTTACAAATCTCTGCATGACAGCTCATCAGTTCCAGAGATAAGTTTTAAATTTGATACAATTTGGTGTTTAAGTAATGCTATTTTAATAGCAAACTGAATGCAATGTTTTGCGTTAGTTCGTTAGGGCTTGGAGAAGGTGTCAAAATCTCTGTAACCAAGTATGGTACCTTTCTGTGTGTCTATTTGTTTACAGGGAGCATTTGCTCTGCAGCCAATTCATTCCGTATAGCTTCCACAGTGTTTACTTAAGGGAATGGATTGGATACAGAGAGTGTTTGCTCTTTTAAGAGGCTACTACCATATTCTGTCATTCTGGACATTTGCCTAACTGAACCCCATTCAGCCTGCAGTTACTGCACTAATGTTCTGAGATACTCTTGTTTTTTCCTTGAAGTAAAATTTTAAAAGCCGGCTTATCAAAGCAGTTTTGTAAAAAAAAAACATGCTAAGTTCATTGCAGTAGCAAGGTGTTCTACGATGTTTAAAAAGGTTTCAGCTTTGACAATATTCACTAATGAAAGCTTGCTCTCCGATGGCAATTTTAGAGTCTGGTTCAGTAAATACTTTATCCAAAAGCACATTCATTCAAGAATCCAAAGGAAATGAAAAGCAGCAACTCAAGCAGGTTATGCGGATCGGAAGATAGAAACATATTGCAAGAATGTCTGGCAAATCACCTTTATGCCGTTCCAAGACTTTATACTTTGCCTCACCACACGGCCTCAGCAGAACAATCGGTTATTTGTGAGTGGTAACTTAAAAGAGATAGCTTAATCGGTTCCACAATAGATACTTCATACAGTAAGTACTACAGCTTGGGCAAAACGAATGTTCAACCAAGGAGAGAGAGATTTTGGGTAGTGATGACTGATAACTAATTAGATTAATGCCAGCGCTGGAGACTGCAGAATCAGTTACTGTGTAGAATGAGGAAAAATATTACCTGCTTAAGGGATTTGCCTTTCTCTGGTAATGCATTACTTCACGTGATCTCCAGTTAAAAGAAATTCCATGTGTTATTTTAACATATGATTTAATGTGACCTTTCAGTAAACGGGTTAAGGGATAAAGTAAATTTAAACTAGGTCTGTGTGTTAACTATTTTATAACCCTAGTGAAGGTAGACAAAAATGCTGGAGGAACTCAGCGGGTGCAGCAGCATCTATGGAGCGAAGGAAATAGGCAAAGATTCGGGCCGAAATCCGGAAGGGTTTAAAAAAAAACATGCAAAGCTCATTGCAGTGGCAAGGTGTTTAAGAAGGAAATAGGCAACGTTTCGGGCCGAAACCCGGAAGGGTTTCGGCCCGAAACGTTGCCTATTTCCTTCGCTCCATAGACGCTGCTGCACCCGCTGAGTTTCTCCAGCACTTTTGTCTACCTTCGATTTTCCAGCATCTGCAGTTCCTTCTTAAACACTTTGTTTACAACCCCAGAGAACTGAGGCATTAAACCAACATTGTGACTTTTGCTTAGGCAGGAGCAAACAGGAAAATACATTTGCTTGCAATGATCTCTTTGAAAAGTGCACACTTGGAGAGAGAAAGTTGAATTAGACAGACTGAAAATAATGTTATTCCCTTATCATGTATCTATCTATACACTGTAAATGGATTGATTGAAATCACGTGTTGTCTTTCCGCTGACAGGTTAGCACGCAACAAAAGCTTTTCACTGTACCTTGCTACACGTGACAATAAACTAAACTGAACTGATATTCTGCCATGAAGGCCCTAATATTTTAAAAAAAAATCCACAGAAAAGCAATTCTTTGCTTCCTGTTCCATTGGTTTTCAGTTAACGATTTAAGAGTTTATCCTCACCATCTTAATTCAAGCTAAACTGATCAGGGAATTTAGGAGAAAACAACTACAAATTGGCATTTTATGTTTGTGCACAACGTAACTGCACATGCTGGATTCCACCAAAGATAGGCACAAAATGCTGGAGTAACTCAGCGGGACAGGCAGCATCTCTGGAGAGAAGGAATGGGTGACGTTTCAAGTCGAGACCCTTCTTCAGACTGAGAGTCAGGGGAGAGGGAGACGCAGAGATGCCTCTTTTGTTGCCCCAGTGGAACTACAAGTTAACGTTCCCTTCTGTCTAAACTTATCCATCTCAATCTCTCCCCATTACCCTTCTCTTTCTTTCCCCTTCCTTCCCCTGTCACCCCGACTCACTACTCTCCCTCCCTCCCTCCCTCCCTCCCTCTTTCTTTCTTTATCTATCTATCTATCTATCTCTATCTATCTATCTATCTATCTATCTATCTATCTATCTATCTATCTATCTATCTCTCCCTCTCTCTCTCTCTCTCTCTCTCTCTCTCTCTCTCTCCCTCTCTCCCTCTCTCCCTCTCTCTCTCCTCTCTCTCTCTCCCTTTATTCCCACCTTCTCTCTCTCTCTCTCTCTCTCCCTTTACAGCATCTTTTTCTGAGACTTGCTTGTAGCTCACATTTTGTTGAATGGTTCTTGGCCCAAAAAGTCGTCAATTTCTCCCACGTTCTCTCCTCGCTGATACTGCTTGCCCTGCCGAGCAGTCGCAGTATTGTCTATTATTGTTGCCGACTTTCCACTGATGGACCATTACTGCATGAATCACAAAAACGTTGAAGCCAAACGCACAAGGCTTGCACACAAACAGAAAGCTTGAGTTCAGCGACCATTAATCATTGTTCCAGGTCAGCCTGCCCAGTTTCTTTCTCCTGTGGAGAATTCCACAGATTCACCATCTTTCTTCTCAAGAGTCAAGAGTGCTTAATTGCCATATGTACTGACAACAGAACAATGACTTAATTGAAGCAGCATGACAGGACTGTAGACACAGTACTCGCAGATAACACAAGAAACAAAAAAAAAATCTTATATGTGGTATTTGTATCTTCACTGATCAGGTTTGTGCAAACCGTAATGTGTACTATATTTCTGTATCCTTAGAAATTTCTATATTTTGCCTCGCCAAGTCAAAGAATATCACAGCAAGTTGACTAAAATTATCACCGATCCCTTCCCACTACCAAATAAGGCCAACATTTTTCTTGCTTGTGCTGTGCAAAACAGCAACTTCTTTTCAAAGAACGCACTCGATGGGATGAAGTGCTCCGTGGTACTTAATACGAAGAATTTCAAGCAAACCATTGACGCAGAGTTAGCCGAGAAACATGAGGGCAAATGGCCAAGTGTATCATTATAGAGTAAGACGTTAAGGAAGTCTTAAAGGAAGGGAGAGGAGAGGTGAAAGGAAAGAATTCCAGAGTTTGGGATTTGGGCAGAGGTTGCCTTGCTATTGCAGTCGTTGGGTGTTAATAAGGTCTGCAGTGAACAAGAAGCCAGGCTTGAAGGAGTGTAGATGTGGAGCTGGAGGGGATTACAGAGAAAGCAAAAGGCAAAATCAGGAGGTGAATAAAAACAAAACATTAAATGAACATCACTCCTGCCAAGTAATTTTATTACTTCTTGTTCAGTGATTTTATGCAATGTAACTTTTATATAAATCCAGCCTAAATTAAACACAAATTAGATTGCATTTACAGTTCTATTAAAATACCCAGGCAGTTCTTAAAAAGGGGGAGAATCCTATTGATACACTAGTTTTTATAACTTCAAAACATAGAAAGTCATTTAAAACAACGTTGTTCATTGCCAAAGAGTGGACAAGTTGTAAGCACCATAAAGTTTGAAGGGTTGATAACTAGTTGCTGGAGTGCTTGAAGTTTGCCTCCTGTGTGGGTTAATAAAAAGATTTTTAAAAAGATCTCTGGATTGATTAAACAAAATTGCCTGTTTGAGGAATTTAGTCTATCGACTGGCAAAAGTTGCCAACATCCTTGCTTTAGTAATACCTGTACAGCAAAATATTTAAATGGATAGCAGAGAATTCATTAAATATTTTTATTCAATTAATTCTGTCATTTAATTGAGAACGCCATCATTGGAATGGTGGAAAAGTGATCTTTGTGTGGCGATCTTAAAACATTCGGCAGTATTCTTTTAAGCTAACTTGACTTAGGTTTCCATTCTACAGTTATCAATTTGCCAGAGAATATCTTGATCCATTTTAATTCAGTTAAATGACTGTGTGCAAAGTTTAAAATAATGTGGAAGTAAATGGTTTTGAAAGCTATTAAGAGAAAGGTTCCAATGTCACGCAACACTAAATATTTGAGAAAGCAGATTATTTTGATAAAAGCTGTATTTTATTAGTTGCATACAAAGACTGAGATTGGCAGATTAGGAAGATAGAAAGCACAGAACACGGAACAGATTACTGTTTGTCGTGCGAGACCTGGATCACTGGTTTAAAACAATCTATTATGCATACAACTGCTTGGCCAATCATGAGGCTAAAGGATGGAAAGTTGCCTGTAGTTTCTAAGCAACAGACAGATATTGTCAAATTACAAATCTTCATTGGGGCAAGCACAGCTAATCTCATAGAAATTCAAATAGTTTTGTCAAGTGAGCAAGTTGAGATCCACTTTTATATGTGCAGATGGGTTTCTCCAGCCAAGCTCCTATTCTGTTCCAGTTGCCTGGTCTTTGTTACAATGAATGGTTTTGGGTTTTATAGACAACTGTAAACACCATCTACACTGGCCCTGAATAAGGCGCATTTTGTGTGTTGCAGAGCCGAATTATCTTTCAAAATGTGGGCTGCGTGTGTGATTTGTAGATGTGTGAGAAAAGATTTTTCTGTGGAATAATATATAATTTTTCTATGAAATAATGTTACATAATGCATTTATTTCCTTTTTCCTCTACTTTTTCCTGTACTTTTTCTGTGAAATAATATATAATGCATTTCCTTTTTCTGTGAAATAATGTTACATAATGCATTTATTTCCTCTTTCCGCTATAATAATGTTATATGGTGCATTTATTTCCAGTGGCAATTCCTATTCAGTACATTTTGCCCTCACCACTGCCAGCGACCTTTCAATGAGAATACTATTTCTAATCTCCCCAAATTCCTTTTAGCGAAAGTGTACCGCCATAGTTTTTTTTATTTTATCTCTCCCAATCAATCCCATGGTCATTTGTATTGGATGTGTAATTGGATGATCCTGATCACAATCAGATTACTTAAACCAGACAGTTTTGCTTAGTTGGAGGGTATTTGTGGGATCTTTGAATATACATTAGCTTAATGAAATAGTGGTAATTTGTGTGGGTTCATCACCTTACAGTCAGTTATACTTATGTTTGTCCATTTCTTCAATGTGCTCTTCCACACATTTTAAAAAACAAAAAAGTATAATCTAAAGTGGTATTGAGGTTATTCAATTATTTCTTTTTTCTTTATTTTGTATTATCTATGTGTATTGTGTTGCAGACCTGTCGCACCGTTGCAAGTAAGAATTTCATTGTTCCACTGTCGGTACAAATGACAATTTAAACACTATTGATTCATGTGTTGTTTAAGAAAGAACTGCAGGTGCTGGAAAAATCGAATGTAGACAAAAAATGCTGGAGAAACTCAGCGGGCGAGGCAGCATCTATGGAGAGAAGGAATAGGCGACGTTTCGGGTCGAGACCCGGAAGGGTCTCGACACGAAACGTCACCTATTCCTTCGCTCCATAGATGCTTTCTAGGTCTCTACCCGAAACGTCACCCATTCCTTCGCTCCATAGATGCTGCCTCACCCGCTGAGTTTCTCCAGCATTTTTTGTCTACCTTTGATTCATGTGTTTCTCCATTTGATTCTGGTTACCTGGTAGCATCTTTAGTCACCCTCGTCTCTTTCAGTGAGTGGTTGAACAATTATAAGATTTCACCTGCTGTAGGTGAGTTATAATTGTCGAAGTCACTTAAGAGATTTTGCAATTGTAAAAAAATAAGAACAGCTTGAATGGGACACTGAAGTATTTATATGATCCTTGTATGTGGCACAGTTAGCAAATTGTCATACTTTCATCATTGGATTTTTCCATTTGGAATATTCTAGGCCATTTCTGCCACAATTGTAAGTTTAATATTCACAATACATTGACGTCTTCAATGGTTAGAATAGCTTGTTATGAGACTCAGTTATATTGAGAGTTCAACTTTTCATTTGATTTACAGTAATTTGGGAAGACTATTATCTACATACACTAAATCAGCTTGCATGATACATTGTAGTTCCCCTGCTGTATTGGGAATTTATGAAAACCAAGCATGACTTTTTTCTGAATTTTCTATTCCTTTGTTTTGAAATGAAAAGGGAAAAGAAATGATTGTGTTCGCAGGGCATGTTCCCCACAATGTATTTTTCATATTTTTGATGAATCCTAGAAAGTTTTGAAGGCCAGAAAAAAAACCTTGTAGTCTCAGTGGCCAATGTCTTGATAGCCAAGTGCCCTGAACTGATATAAATCACCCCTACAAACCCTGAGGCATGTACATTGGGGTTGTTTGGTCCCTGTTTCTAGGCTAATGTGGGACAATATGCGCAAAATTTGGGAACAATTGACCCATTTACCATTCTCTGCTGTGAACTGAGGCCCTCATCATTTGTGGCAATTAAGGGAGATTTTGGCCGTAATCAGACTGGTATTCCCTCCACAGATGCTGCCTGACCTGCGGAGTCTGTGCAGGACTTTGTGTTTTGCTCAGGATTCCACAATCTCCGTTCCTTGCTACTGCAAGGAAAGTTTTTGTGTTACGTTTAAGTTTGCATACTTGCCATTTCTGACCATTAGAGCAGTATTGGTGGGAAATTACCAACATGATAATTAATCTAACAGAACAACCAAATGGTAAATTGGTGACTTCAATTGTAACGGCATTACTAAAAATTGAGTATCTGCAAATTGTGTGCATTGAATAAGATACACAAATGAGAGTTGTTGCTTCTCTGCAAAAGAAAATTAGGCACGTTAACTTTTCCTGCTAAACAGGATGGCTCTGGGTTTGTACTCACTGGAGTTTAGGAGAATGAGGGGGGATCTCATTGAAACTTACCGAACAGTGAAAGGCGTGGAGAGAGTGGATGTGGAGAGGATGTTTGCACTAGTGGGAGAACCGAGAACCAGAGGGCACAGCCTCAGAATAAAGGGATCTATCTTTAGAAATAAGATGAGGAAGAATTTCTTTAGACAGAGGGTGATGAATCTGTGGGATTTAATTGCCTCACACGGCTGTGGAGGCCAAGTCATTGGGCATTTTTAAAGCAGAGATTTATATGTTTTCAATTAGTTAGGGTGTTCAAAGTTACAAGGAGAAGGCAGGAGAATGGGGTTGAGAGGGAAAGATAGGTCAGCCATGATTGAATAGTGTAGTAGATCAGATGGGCCAAATGGCCAAATTCTGCTCCTTTGTCTTTTGAACATTTGAACACTTGCTTTGGGTTGGTGATTATTGATTAACATCAATTTTGGATTATAACCAAATTGATATCAACCATTAATAATGGTTAATAGATATCAGTATCGTTACTTCTGAGGGGGTGGGGGAGACAATAAACATATAATTGAAACCAGTAATGTATACTCTGGAGTTTAGAAGGATGAGAGGATATCTTATTGAAACATATAAGATTATTAAGGGTTTAGACACGCTAGAGGCAGGAAAGATGTTCCTGATGTTGGGGGAGTCCAGAACTAGGGGCCACAGTTTGAGAATAAGGGGTAAGCCATTTAGAATGAAGATGAGGAAAAACTTTTTCAGAGTGAGGGGTGTGAATCTGTGGAAATTCGCTGCCTCAGAAGGCAATTCTCTGGATGCTTTCAAGAGAGAGTTGGATAGAGCTCTTAAAGAGAGCGGAGTCGAGGGCTTTGGGGAGAAGGCAGGAACGGGATACTGATTGTGGATGATCAGCCATGATCACATTGAATGGCGGGTGTTGGCTCGAGGGGCCGAATGGCCTACTCCTGCACCTATTGTCTATTGTCTATTGAGACCACAGATCGAGCTGTCATGATGTGCCTGTGATTCTTTCAGATCTGTGCTTGTAAAAACTGAAAGTAAATGAAAAATGTGCAACTGGCACATGAGTACCGAACCAGGTGATTGCAATGCTCATCAAAAAGGATTAGGAACTGAGGAATTAAATTGGTTACCTGATCATTTAAATTGCCCGATAATCCCAGTTAGGCTTCACTTTGACGTCCCCAGTGTTGGCGATCTGATTGTTTTGATAAGGAGAGACGAGTAGATTAGTTTGGACCGTGTATGTCCAAAGCCCCACATTCTTTTTCTATTGAATTCCTTTGATTGTTTTTGCTTGTCATCTTTAGTGTCAGGACATAGTAAATAGCATTATGTAAAGGTCAATTGTGGGATCCGAAAGTAATTTCATGATTGAAATAAGTGGGAATATACATGAACTTTTTTTCAGGCAAAGTGCCAGAGAGTGAGAATTAATGTTTTAAGGTGCCAGAGGTTTTGAATAAAATATTACGTTTAGTTTTATTATTGTCACATGTACCGAGGCACAGTGAGAAGCTTTGTTTTGCATTCATCTACAATGGTGGGGAGTGTGGTGTGTGTGATGGACTGGGCTACATCTACAATGGTGGGGAGTGTGGTCTGTGTGATGGACTGGGCTACATCTACAATGGTGGGGAGTGTGGTGTGTGTGATGGACTGGGCTACATCTACAATGGTGGGAGTGTGGTCTGTGTGATGGACTGGGCTACATCTACAATGGTGGGGAGTGTGGTCTGTGTGATGGTCTGGGCCACATCTACAACTCTGTTAAGTTTGAGTTTAGTTTATAGTCACATGTGCCGAGGTACAGTGAAAAGCTTTTGTTGCGTGCTAACCAGTCAGCGGAAAGACAATACATGATTACAATCGAGCTAACCACAGTGTACAGATACAGGATAAAGGGAATAACGTTTAGTGCAAGGTAAAGCCAGTAAAGTCTGATCAGAGATAGTCCGAGGGTCACCAATGAGTTAGGTAGTAGTTCAGGACTGCATCTAGTTGTTGGTAGGATGGTTCAGTTGCCTGATAGCAACTGGGACAAAACTGGCCCTGAATTTTCCTGCAGTCATAAGCGATAGGAGCAGAATTAGGCCATTCAGCCCTTCAAGTCTACTCTGCCATTCAATCATGGCTGATCTATCTCTCCCTCCTAACCCCATTCTCCTGCCTTCTCCCCATAACCCCCGACACCCGTACTAATCAAAGTCTTGCAGAGTTTTTCAATAAATTTGAAGGCAGCGTGTGATCATTAGTTTTATGTATTTCATCTCCAGTAAATATTGAAGACCATGAATTTCCGGGTGATTATATTGATACGGTTGGATGGAGAGGAGACCAGTAGGGCCTGTTTCTCCGCTGTACATTTTGTGTCCTGTCTTAATGATGCAAGGTGTCTGTCAACGCGACCTGCAAATATTCTCACCGCTACAACATTCCTGCGCTTGTGACTATCTTTGATGCGTGTAGCTTTACAAATGGCTTTGAGTTTACCTTGTCACTCCGACACTAATTAATGCACTTGGACCTTCTCTGAAGTATCCAAACACCTTATTTTTCCACCACATACCTTGCATTTAGTGAAGTCAATTTTTTAACACCCACTTAGCCCAAAGTAAATGAGTCCCTGTTCAGCAAGCACTTGCCTTTAGTGTCCACTTTCACCACTCCCCTAAATGACCACTTAATCGCATTTTGCAGTGGAAATGGCATCCACCAGTTGTTTTGCATCTGACGGTGATTTTCTAATCAGTCGCATGCGGCTCGGGTATTGCTTGCAATGTTTTCACTCGCTACCAATGATATCACCATACAATGTACATTGTTTCATTGCAATTAATTATGCATTGTTGTGAAGTAAAGGAAGAGACATCGTGGTGTTACAAATGATTTGCTTTGCCTGAGCGCTTAATTAGGTTGTGGCTGTAGCATTTAGAAACTTCTTCAGTTGCAACGTTGAACTGCTGCCGCCCTTGATTATAAATCTCCACCTTAAGTAGCATTAGAAGTACTGAAACAGCCACCTGTCTGCTTGAAGGTTTGAAGGCAAATCCCTTTAGCTGCTGTACCTAATAAAGGGTTCAAAATGTGCACACGCATGAGTAGCTCATGTTGATTAATCTTTGTGCTTTCAAGTTTTTTTTCCCCCAAACAGGTTCTCAATTCATGTCATTGTTTAACCCGACGTTTTTAATGGCCAGCAGCAGCTAAAATCAAAAATTTACAGTCCTCTCATTGGACCGTATCCTTTTTGAAGATGATTTCTTTACGTATACGAGACAACACAATAAACATTCTAGCCGTGGGGGTTGAATCTTTGCAATGCTCTTCTTGAGATTTTGTATTTTGGAAGATAATGGCAAATGCAACTTGACGTTAATTATTTTTTCCATGGAAGCTGTGCTTTGATGGAATGTTTGATAGGATCTGCTTCTTGTTCAAGACTTGTGTGTTTATAATACACAATAACATTGAATTTGCGGCAAGCATACGGCCTATTCAACACCGCTGTCATTTATTCTTCATATAAATCTACTCCCATCTTTAATTCATTATACGCTACCCATTGCGATTATTGGAATTTTTCTCTGCAACTGTAATACTACAAAGCTGAATACTGTATTCTACACTCAAGAGTCAAAAGTGTTTTATTGTCATTATGTTCCTGACAGAATAATGAAATTCTTACTGGAAGCAGCACAGCAGAATATCTAAATGTAGTACTCTGAAATAAAAACACAATAAATGAGAAAAAAGTTATGTGTGTATATACATACATATATAAACCCCCCCCCCCCCCCACATATATACATACCGATACATGCATGTTTACATACATACACATACACACATACATGCGTACACACATACATAGATACATACAAAACAAACAACCATTAATAGTATAAAACTGATGCCTCCAAGTCTATGATAGTTCAGAGCTTATTTGGAGGTTGTTGTGTTTAATAGCCTTATGGTTGTAGGGAAGAATCTGTTCCTGAACCTGTATGTTTCAGTTTTCAGGTTTCTATATCTTCCCGATGCCAGGAGTGAGATGAGAGCGTGGCCAGGGTGGTGTAGGTCTCTGATGACGGTGGCTGCCTTTTTGGGGCAGCGACGCTTGTAAATCCCTTTGATGGTGGGGAGGTCAGAAACTGTGATTGACTGGGCAGTGTTCACCACGTTTTACAACCTTCTTAACTCCTGGACGTTCCAGTCGGTACTTTCCCCTGTTTTACTTGTGCATGGCTTGATTGTATTCAGGTAGAGTGTGAATTGATTAAATTGGACAGCACATAAAACAAAAAGCTTTTTGGTGTATCTCGGTACACATGACAATAATAAACCGACACCAATGCCGAGAGTTCACACCAACGGTTTCTGTGCACCAAACTTCCTGGCCTTTGTGCAGTAACATCTTTTCAGTCTCTCTTGCACCCAATAGTGTTCAGTATATGCTCTGTTCATCAACAAGTGAACAATGAAAGCACAAAGGGAGGATCCCGTGATCTGTATGGGATGTGTGGCCACCAATGGCCAAGATCGATTTAGATAGAGACACAAGGAACTGCAGATGCTGGTTTACAAAGAAAGACACAAAGTGCTGGAGTAACTCGGTGAGTCAGGCAATATCTCCGGAAAACATGGATAGGTGACGTGTTCAAGAAGGAACTGCAGATGCTGGAAAATCAAAGGTAGACAAAAGTGCTGGAGAAACTCAGCGAGTGCAGCAGCATCTATGGAGCGAAGGAAATAGGCAACGTTTCGGACCGAAACGTTGCCTTTTTCCTTCGCTCCATAGATGCTGCTGCACCCGCTGAGTTTCTCCAGCACTTCTGTCTACCATGGATAGGTGATGTTTTTCATCCCTTCTTGAGACTCAATCTATCTGTCTATATATGTTGGGATTCTGGGCTAGTCCCATTTGCCTGCATTTAGCCTATATCCCTCTAAACCCTCCATCTCCATCCTTCCAACCCGAAACATCACCTATCCATGTTCTCCAAGGGTAGCTGCCTGACCCGCTGAGTTACTCCAGCACTTTGTATCAATTTACATAGGTGAGGGGCAACCTGTAATAGAAGGAAGGAATATCGTTGATTCATTTGTACACCCTGGGAATAATTTTCTGAAATATTTAGCAGCAGGAGATGAGGAAAAATGTATCCATCAGTCATGATGGGAGCAAAGTAAGTTTCTCTGCTCAATCACACCACAGAAGGAAAGGAAGGAAGAAATAGAAAATTAGCTGGATCATTGTCTTTTTGGAGAGCACAGTGATGGACTGCGCAGTGTTCGCCACGTTTTGCAATCTTCTTCGCTCCTGGACGTTCAAGTCGGCACTTTCCCATGTTTTACTTGTGCATGGCTTGATTGTATTCAGGTAGAGTGTGAATTGTGAGTGTGAGCGTGTGAACTGGCAGTGTTATGTGAACATTTTTTGCCTTATATCCAGTTTGCTGTATTTGAGCAGGTACAATAAAAACATTTGAACAATAGAATTAGAAGTGGGTGGCCCAGTGGTGCAGCGGTAGAGTTGCTGCCTCACAACGCTAGAGACCTGGGTTCAATCCTGGCTGTGAGTGCTGTCTGTACGGTTTGTACCTTCTCCCTGTGCCTGCGTGGATTTCCGCCAGGTGCTCCGGTTTCTCCCCCTACTCCAAAGACGTGCAGGTTTGTAGGTTAATTGGCTTCTGTAAATTGTACCTGTAGTGTAGGTTGGAGCTAGTGTACAAGGTGATTGTTGGTCAGTGTAGGATGGAGCTAGTGTACAAGGTGATTGTTGGTCAGTGTAGGATGGAGCTAGCGTCAGGTGATAGTTGGTCGGTACGGACTTGGTGGGCTGAAGGGCCTGTTTCCCCGCTTTATCTCCAAAATTAAAACAAAAATTAATAGTTTCAGTAAAGTAAAGTTCATAGTTTTTGGCTTTTGTGGTCTGCATATATGTGACTGTGATCTTTGATTTGGTTGCAATAAGAATCGATTGTGTTTCACCACTTTTAGTGGCCATAGCTGTAATATAGTTATAAAAATTCTTTATCCCATTTGCACATAACAGGGACTTGGGTTCAGTTTGATTTCTCCATAATAAAATTCATTTTATTTAAATAAGGAAAAGTTGACAAAAATATATAAAGTATATATTCCTCATGCATTTCTGTGCTTCAAATAAGCACTGTCATTACTTGTGAGCCTAATATGAACAAACAAAATCCACTTTTCTTACAGCGTGGAAACCGTTCCTTCGGCTCAACCTGCCCACACTGACCAACATGCCCATCTACATTAATCCTACCTGCCTGCGTTTGGCCCATATCCCTCTAAACCTATCCCTTCCATGTACCTGTCTAAATGTTTCATAAACGTTGCAAATAGTCCCTGCCTCAGCTGTCTCCACCGGCAGCTAGTTCCATACACCCACCACCCTTTGAGTGAAAAAGTTACCCCTCGGGCTCCTAGCTTCCAATCCCCCCCCCCTCACCTTAAACCTATGTCCTCTGGTTCTTGATTCTCTGCTCTGGGCAAAAGACTCTGTGCATTTACCCGATCCTGTCATGTTTTTGTACGATAAATTATAGACTGAATCTCAAATGTCAGCACCAGCACAGTAGTCTATTTTTTTTTGTCTTAGAACCAAAATGGTCAGAATAGCATGACCTATGAGTTTCACTTTATTGAAAAGAATTGGGTTAAATATCCCTCACAAATATTTTGAACATAGAATATCGAACAGCGCAGCAGTGGAACAGGCCCTTCGGCCCACAATGTTTGTGCCGAACATGATGCTAAATTAAATCAATCTCATCTTCCTGTACATAATCCATATCCCTCCATTCCTTACACTTCCATGGGTCTTTTTTTTTAAATAGCCGGATAAACACCACTATCGTATCTTCTTCCTCCATTACTAATGCGTTCCAGGCCCCCAACACTCTCCATGTGAAAAAAAAACCTTCCCCCACACATCTCCATTAAACTTTCCCCTTCTCGCCTTATAGCTAGCTATGTCCCCTAGTATTTGACATTTCCACCCTGGGAAAACAATGCTGGGACTGTCTACCCTATCTATACCCTCTCATAATTCTATATACAACGTACAGCTTTAGCTCAAGATTATTTTTGAATGTGACGATCAGGATAATTGAACGTTATTATTGAAAGCTGCTCTTGGATCGTGGTCGACATCGAACAAAAAGTGGGAATAGGAGTAAGCACTCAATTAGTTTGAGCAAAATGCAGAAACTAGGCAATTTAGTTTGAAGGTAAACACGTCATTTTGGTTTTCAATCAAATATTTACAAAAACACAAAACTAAATTATAAAATAAGGAATGAAATGATACTGCAGTGTAAAAGTACACGGACCTATCAAAGAGGCAATTTGTCAAGGAACATTTTTAAACTTTGTGTTACTTAAGGGATTATTATGGAATTTGTTGGCAAATTGGTTTCCAAAATGTGACATGCATTAAAATAATTTCCACTTATTGAATGAAACCAAAGATGAATAAGTGAGTGCTACAACTGCTGTAGGCTCAGTAAAGTTTGCAGCTGGCAGTCTGTTGCTTGGCAGTTTGCCAGTGATGTCATGTGCACTCATTGATTTGGCAAAGAGCCAAGGGATCTGCTCTGAGGTTGTTCCCAGCACTAGGGTTAGATTTTGGGTTTGGAAACATCATATCGTATATGCCTTGTACCACCGGTGCTCAGATTCGGGATTCAGTCGAAGGATCACCCAAAGTTGGATTTTGCCTTCTCACCGTAAGCTCACAAGTAATGACAGTGCGTACTTGAAGCACAGGAGCGACTCTAGATTTTAGAGATAAAGTGAGGAAACAGGCCCTTCGGCCCACCGCGTTAGTGATCCTCGTACTCTAGCACTATCCTGTACGCAAGAGATGATTTACCATTTTTACCAAAGTCAATTAGCCTACAGAGCTGTACGCCTTTGGACTGTGGAAGGAAACCCACGCGGTCACAGGGAGAACCTACAAACTCCGTGCAGACAGCAGCCGAGGTCAGGATTGAACCCGGATCTCTGGCGCTGTGAGGCAGCAACTCTACTGCCGTGCTACTGTGCTGCCCCGTGAGTTCATTAGGAATATAAGGTACTCTGATATTTGTTCTCACCAATTTTACTTATTTAAAAAGAATGAAAGTTATTGTGGAGAAATCACATTGAACCTAATGTATTTAAGAAGGAACTGCAGATGCTGGAAAATCAAAGGTAGACAAAAGTACTGGAGAAACTCAGCGGGTGAGGCAGCATCTATGGAGCGAAGGAAATAGGCAACGTTTCAGGCCGAAACCAAAGGTGAATCAAGGGTAGACAAAAGTACTGGAGAAACTCAGCGGGTGAGGCAGCATCTATGGAGCAAAGGAAATAGGCAACGTTTCAGGCCGAAACCCAAGGTGAATCAAAGGTAGACAAAAGTACTGTAGAAACTCAGCGGGTGCAGCAGCATCTATGGAGCGAAGGAAATAGGCAACATTTCGAGCCGAAACCCGGGAGGGTTTAAAAAAAAAAACATGCAAAGCTCATTTAAAAAAAAAAAAATGTTTTTAAAAATGGCGCGGCCCTGTCCAGTCGCCGTTGTGGCAGCTCTGTGTGTGTTTTTAACTTTGATGTTGCTTTTTAACTTATTTATAAGTTCTAAATGTGTGTTGTGATTGTGTTTATAATTTGTTTGGTTGTTTTGTTGTTTGTCTTTTGCACAAAAGTCCACGAGCATTGCCACTTTCATTTCACTGCACATCTCGTATGTGTATGTGACAAATAGACGACTTGACTTGACTTGCAGTAGCAAGGTGTTTAAGAAGGAAATAGGCAACGTTTCGGGCCGAAACCCCTTGGTTTTTGGGCCGAAACGTTGCCTATTTCCTTTGCTCCATAGATGCTGCTGCACCCACTGAGTTCCTCCAGTACTTTTGTCTACACTGAACCTAATGTACCTGTTGAACGGATGTGGATGTGCAGTTGTTCCCAACTGAATTTGGAAAGTGATAAATCTCCAGAGAAAATAAACAGTCCTAGGCAGTACAGGCACTTTTAAGATGTGCCTTAGGCTTTATCGTTTATTTTTTGTTTAAGCTGTCAATTTCTGTAGCAATATTTGCACGAGGAATGCTCCCACAGCAGCGAACCTGATGGTTCTTAAACTAAATTCAGAGTCAACAAATAAATGTACAATTTCCAAGCTTTAATCCAATCCTAGTGTTGGGAATAGATCTGATCTTTTCCCAACATGATCTTTTCCCAACATGTTCCCGATGTTGGGGGAGTCCCAAACCAGGGGCCACACAGTTTAAGAATGAGTAAGCCATTTAGAACGGAGACGAGGAAACACTTTTTCTCACAGAGAGTGGTGAGTCTGTGGAATTCTCTGCCTCAGAGGGCGTTGGAGGCCGGTTCTCTGGATGCTTTCAAGAGAGAGCTAGACAGGGCTCTTAAAAATAGCGGAGTCAGGGGATATGGGGAGAAGGCAGGAACGGGGTACTGATTGGGGATGATCAGCCATGATCACATTGAATGGCGGTGCTGGCTCGAAGGGCCGAATGGCCTACTCCTGCACCTAGTGTCTATTGTCTATTGTCTGTTTTGATTCTTTCTCAAGTGGTCCAGAAGAGTTTAGTTTAGTTCACTGATACAGCATGGACACAGGGCCTTCTGTCCACCAAGTCCACGCCGGCCAGTTCTATATGATCACACTTTCTCATCCACTCCCTATACATTCAAGGCAATGTTGCGGAGGCCAATTGACCTACAGACCTGCACGTCCTTGGGATGTGGGGGGGGAAACCGGAACACCTGGAGGAAACCCACAAATTTATAGGGAAAAAACAAAAAAAAATGACCTGATTCACAGTGTCCAGTACAGAGACAACGAAATGCATTTTTAGCATCTCCCGGAAAACCTGGAGGAAACAGGGCGTCGCGGTGTGCCCGCGCCTAGGGAAACATTCCACTACAGGCAAAGACAGCGTCTTCAAGGTCAGGATCGAACCCATGTCTCTGGTGCTGTGGGCAGCAGCTCGACCAACTGCACCACTGTGCCGTCCTTGATTGACAGCGCTCAAGGTCAGGATCGAACCCATGTCTCTGGTGCTGTGGGCAGCAGCTCGACCAACTGCACCACTGTGCCGTCCTTGATTGAAGGATGAAGTATTGAAGGGTCATAGCTCAAGTCTAATTCATTACTGGATTGTCCATCAGTCCCAAGATCATCAGTGCTTTTATACACAACATCCTAAACAAGAGGCTGTGGAAAAATAAACTTACACTGGTTGTGGGGAGTTGGTTAAAAACAATGTTTTGTTGAATTCTAAGCTGGATCTCATGAGTTAGGTTTTGAGCTCATTGCTAATTTTTATTGATATCTTTGTATGTCGGTGAGCAGAGTTGTTTGGCTTGACAATGCTTCTGCTAAAGATGACATGCCCGGGTCTCTGGCGCTGTGAGGCAGCAACTCTACTGCCGTGCTACTGTGCTGCCCCGTGAGTTCATTAGGAATATAAGGTACTCTGATATTTGTTCTCACCAATTTTACTTATTTAAAAAGAATGAATGTTATTGTGGAGAAATCACATTGAACCTAATGTATTTAAGAAGGAACTGCAGATGCTGGAAAATCAAAGGTAGACAAAAGTACTGGAGAAACTCAGCGGGTGCAGCAGCATCTATGGAGCGAAGGAAATAGGCAACGTTTCAGGCCGAAACCCAAGGTGAATCAAAGGTAGACAAAAGTACTGGAGAAACTCAGCGGGTGCAGCAGTATCTATGGAGCAAAGGAAATAGGCAACATTTCGAGCCGAAACCCGGGAGGGTTTAAAAAAAACTCTTGCTCAGACTTCTCTTTGACTGGAACCCGAACTCCAGATGTTAGTCTCCTTGTGGTGTAAAATGCTTTCAGTGGCCAATTGAGTGATTCTCTTCTTGCCATCCGTGAATTTCAAATCAATTTAGCCAAAAGTATATCGCGATTGTAGCCAAGACTTTGAATTGGTTTCTTGGCGCCTGAAGACTGCAAGCCACTCACTGCTTACTGTAAGATTGCACCGTAAACTTGCACCATTCTGCTGCTCAAGTAGTATTTATTGTTGTATTCAAACTGTTTACTCTGTGAGCTCCATGAGAACAAGGAATAAATACCTTTGTGTATATGACAATAAATGAATCAAATCTAATCTAATCTACGAGATTAGATCTCGATGAGATCATATATCTGATTAGTAAGGCTGTCAGGGATTATAGTGAGAAGGAAGGAAGATAGGGTTCAGAGGGAAAGATAGGTCAGCAATGATTGAATGGGCCGAATGGCCTAATTCTGTTCCTATAATTTACGAATTTCTGAGCTAGTTTTTGAAATATTACAACGTTCAGCCCTCAATTGATCATTTTCAGAGGAATTTTATTTTCTGAATTGACTATTGCCTTAGAAGGCTAATAGCCCTGCCCCACGGTACGAGTTCATTCCAAGAGCTCTCCAGAGTTTAAAAAAAATTAAACTCGTGGTAAGCACGGAGAATGAACGTAGCGGGTACGTCGGCGCTCGGGGACGTCTCTTAGCAGCTCGTACCGCTAACGGCAGGTACTTGGGAAGACTCGCTAACGGCAGGTAAGCACAGGAAGACTCGTGCAGATTTTTCAACATGTTGAAAAATGTCCACGAGAGCCCCAGGTAACGACGAGTGGCCATTACTGTAAATCTCCGAGTTTGAATCAGTGCAAACTCGGGAGAGCTCTTGGAATGAACTCGTACCGTGGGACAGGGCTTTTAGGAAGTTTGGCATGTCCCCTACAACTCTCACCCAACTTCTACAGATGTGCCATAGAAAGCAATTTATCGGGATGCATCACAGCATAGATTGGGAACCGCTCCATCCAAGACCAAAAGACATTGCAGAGAATTGTGGACGCAGCTGTGACCATCATACAGGCCAACCTCCATTCCATTGACTCCACCTACACCTCACGCTGCCTCGGCAAGGCCAGCAGCATAATCAAGGACCAGTCTCACCCCTGGCCACTCCCTCTTCTCCCCTCTCCCATCAGACAAGAGGTACAGAGTTGTGAAAATGCTCACCTCCAGATTCAGGGACAATTTTGTCCCAGCTGTTATCAGGCAACTGAACCATGCTATCAACATCTAGAGAGTGGCCCTGAGTTACCTCTACCTCATTGGTGACCCTCGGATTATCTTAAATCGGACTTTACTGGAGCTCATCTTGCACTAAACGTTATTCCCTTTATCCTGTATCTGTAAACTGAGAGCGGCTCAATTGTAATCATGTATAGTCTTTCTGCTGACTGGTTAGCACGCAACAAACATTTCTTTACTGTACCACGCTACACATGATAATAAACTAAACTGCAAATTTAAAAGTGCATTCTGTAAGCACAAAAAGTGACAATCGTTTTTTTCATGGACTTTTGGATGATTGGAGAGTTCTTTAGATGTTATGATCATCTTTTTATGATTTATAGTTATTTCTATTAAATGAACCAAGTTCATGGAATTCTATCCATTTTGTCATTGACTAAGCACAACTTGTCTGGGGCATAATATCAACAGGTCACAACTGAACAAGAAAACCCCCATAAATGCAGAGAAGATTAAAGCAACAGTGAGGATGACTGACAGATTTAATTTGGAACTTGAGAACTCTTTGAATCACTCACTGACCGAACACATTTAAGCATGGACCACCTCAGTTGAGCACTTCATGGTGAAAGTTCTTTGAGCCAGAGAAAGTTTCATTACTAATCTACATGAGGATATGTTACAGCTAATTTATATGATGGATATATTACAGAATATCAGTTGTTTAATATGAATTGGTTTGCATTATGGATGTAGCTAGGCATTTATAACATGTTATTGTATTCGCTATACTTAGTCATAGAGAGATCCAACAAGGAAATAGGCCCTTCAGCCCATCGAGTCTGTGCTGACCATCAAACCCTTGCCCCATTTACACTCATCCTAGAATAATCCCATTTCTTTTGTTCTCCCATAAAATGAAATTTCCAAATACAGCTACTTGAGAGCAAGAATTCATGACCTTCCTTGAATCCTTTCGATCCTTAATATTGAACACTTAAATAAGATTTTAGTCTGAATTGGCTCATTTGCAATGCAAATTGGTTATCAGGCAACTGAACCATCTTACCACAATGAGAGAGCGGTCCTGAACTACTATCTACCTCATTGGTGACCCTCGGATTATTTTTGATCAGACTTTACTAGCTTTACCTTATCATGTATCTTTACCCTGTAAATGGCTCGATTGTGTCTTTCAGCTGTGGGTAGCACGCAACAAAAGCTTTTCACTGTACCTTGGTACACGTGACAATAAACTAAACTGAACTGGTTCAGGTGTTAATTTACCATCAAATAGGATTTTACTGGATTATTTTCTATTACTCTGCAAAATTCTGGTCAGGTGCACTGTGGTCCTCTGTTTTTTCCGCAGTTGCGTTCAGAAAATCCATTCTATTGTTCGTTCTGTGGTCCCATAAAATTAGGTAAATTGTTCACAAATCTGTGGGAGACGGAGTGGAGGTCATTAAAGAAAATGATAGCTCCAGGAGCTTTAGTTCCATTATAGAGTCACGGGATTGAAGAGGATTCGGCAAAGGGTGTTTCTGGGAATAAGACTGACGATTGGTTCCATGTCCAATCCTATCATTTTTAGCCTAGCATGACTGTCAGTAATACATTTTTTCACATTTCCTTTGGTTCCATTGGCTCAGCTTGCCACGAAACGACTTGGAGAACAAGCCATGAAGAAAATATGATCCCAGTCTCTCCCGAACGCTGAAGGCATCAGTGTTGAGCAGATAAGGAAGTTATTTAATATGGATATGAGTTTAGACCTGGTGCATATAGTGCCCTCCATAATGTTTGGGACAAAGACCTGTCATTTATTGATTTGCCTCTGTACTCCACAATTTGAGATTTGTAATCGAAACAAATCACATGTGGTTAAAGTGCACATTGTCAGATTTTATTAAAGGGAATTTTTTATACAGTTTGGTTTCACCATGTAGAATTTACAGCTGTGTTTATACATAGCTAAAAAAATGATCAATTCTTGAGTGGCCAAGTCAATCACCCAATCTGAACCCAATTGAGCATGCCTTTTATATGCTGAAGAGAAAACTGAAGGGGACTAGCCCCCAAAACAAGCATAAGCTAAAGATGGCTGCAATACAGGCCTGGCAGAGCATCACCAGAGAAGACACCCAGCTACTGGTGATGTCCATGAATTGCAGACATCAAACACTCATTGCAGACAAAGGATATGCAACAAAATATTAAACATGACTACTTTCATTTACATGACATTGCTGTGTCTCAAACATTATGATGCCCTGAAATGGGGGGACTATGTATAAACACTGCAGTAATTTATACATGGTGAAACCAAAATGTATTAAAATGGCCTTTGTTAAAATCTGACAAAGTGCACTTTAACCACAGTGGAGTATAAGAGGAGAACTTCTTCAAGGTAGGCATATCTTGAAGAGATTTGTGTAACCCACTTTAACCACATGTGTTTTTTTTCTATTACAAATCTCAAATTGTGGAGTACAGAGGCAAATAAATAAATGACGGGCCTTTGTCCCAAACATTATGGAGGGCACTGTAAGCACAAAATTAGCAAATCACAAATAAAATTATATGGGAGAGATTCTCCTCCAGTCAGACCAGCACATAAGTGGGTAAGCCTTCCAGCAAAACCAAACAAAACAGCTATCTCTACTTCGTGCATTTTATTTAGGGAGTTAAATAAATAATCATTTAAGAGCAACCAATTCTGCGCCGACCAGCGATCCCCACACACTAGCACTATCCTACACACACTAGGGACGATTTATAATGACACCAAGCCAATTGACCTACAAACCTGTACGTCTTTGGAGTGTGGGAGGAAACCGAAGCACCCGGAGAAAACCACGCAGGTCGCAGGGAGAACGTACAAGCTACGTACAGCACCCGTAGTCAGGATCGAACACGGTTCTCTGGCGCTGCGAGGCAGCAACTCTACCGCCGCGCCACTGTGCCGCCAAAATCGTGCAGTGAGTTCCGTAGGTTTTGTAAAGGGTGGGTATATTTTGTTTTCTTTTTATGCTTAAAACTGCAGAAATAAAGTAAGTCAGCACATTATCCTGCCTGCAGGTTGCAGTGGAGACAACAAAGTCTGTGGTCAGTATTGATATGGAACTGGGCAAAGTAACAATAAAAAATCCACTGATTCTCTTTGAAAGGAAACCTTCTCCACCTTGTGCATGTGTATTTATTGAAAATGGATTATGAAACAAATCCTGCAAATTTCCTTTCACTTCATGTGACTACTATTATGGGAATGTTTACATCTGTATAATGTACGTGATTAGAACAAGAATAAAATCTCCTGAGATAATGTAAGAATGTAGTATTGCAAAGTCATGTTTCAGTATGTTGTTAAATATTTTAATTCGGTGTTGTTTTGTGAGTGTGTTTTGGTTGTAGAACAAGTTCTCTTGAATGGTGACTCAAGCAATTACGGTTGCAAACATCTTGGGTAAAACACAAAGTGTTGGAATTCTATGGATCAGACATCATCTGTGGAGTGAATGGAGAGACAATGTTTTGTGTCAGGACCCTTCAGACGCTGACATCTGCAATTCCTTATGTCTGCATTTTACAGCTCCACTGTAAAATCTCCAGTTATTCCTACTTTAAAGAAGTTCTCCCCCTCTCTTCAATAGGAGTTCTGAGACACGCACTGTTTCCCCTCTATGATTTCTGCTCTTTGCCCACGTTTTAAGCAATAGACAATAGGTGCAGGAGTAGGCCATTTGGCCCTTTGAGCCAGCACCACCATTCAATGTGATCATGGCTGACCATCCCCAATCAGTACACCGTTCCTGCCTTCTCCCCATATCCCCTGACTCCGCTATTTTTAAGAACTCTATCTAGCTCTCTCTTGAAAGCATCCAGAGAACCGGCCTCCACCGCCCTCTGAGGCAGAGAATTCCACAGACAAGTTTTGATCCAGATTTGCCATGACAGCCACGAGTGTTTTGTCAGTCTGAAAATGGGGTCCCAACCTAAAACGTCACCTCTCCATTCCCTCCACAGACGCTGCCGGACCCACTGAGTTCCTCCAGTACTTTGTGTGTTTTACTCAATTGCATGGTTTATTGCGATGAAGAGAGTTTGAACAGCGTCAGTGTGGTGAATGATGAGTGAATGTTCTCAGTGTAAAATTCCACATATGTCGCATTAAACTTCATCATTTATAGGAGCAGAATTAGGCCATTTGGCCCATCAAGTCTACTCTACCAATCTTCAACAGTTGTCTGATGGACAATACCTTTCTCCTCAAAAAAGTGGAAGTCATTTTTAATCGCAGTCCTGTTTTATTTATTTGAGTTAATTCTACACATTCCGGATTATTGGACAGACCTAATGGTTCGGAAAGACACAAATTGCTGGAGCAACTCAGCGAGTCGTGCAGCGACCCTGGCGAACATGGATTGGTGATGTTTCTGGACACTCAAAACGTCGCCGATCCACATTCCCATGGGATGCTGTCTGACCCGCTGAGTTTCTCCAACAATTTGCGAATTTTCCTTGGTAAACCAGCATCCGCAGTCTGAAGAAGGGTTTCGGCCCGAAACGTTGCCTATTTCCTTCGCTCCATAGACGTTGCTGCACCCGCTGAGTTTCTCCAGCATTTTTGTCTACCTTCGATTTTCCAGCATCTGCAGTTCCTTCTTGAACATCCGCAGTTCCACGTTGCTGCCGACCCACTGGTTACTTCAGCGCAATAGATTTGTTTGCAATTGCGAGTGAATTATTTGCAAAGATTGTGTTCTTAGCGTTTAATTGCAGGACGGATGTGCAATAATCGCCCGCAAATAGATTTCCTAACCTGTGTAATTCCTCAGGTTTTTCACCACTTACTCGACTTATTTTAATTACCCCATTGTTCAAAATGCAGTTCTCTAGAGCTTGTGATATCACCTCTAGCCAATTGGCTGATGCTTGCACCATCCTCAATGAATTGTGCTTCACCATTTTTCTTGATTCGAACCTGGCAGACTGCCAAATATAGTGCAATTTGATTTAATTCTATTGGCTGCATTTAGTCTAATGTCGTTAACAATAGCTGAGCTTTAGTGTTCTTATAACTAAATCCTGAACAGAAAGACAGGTTTCATACCCTTTAATCATGTATCACCATTTCCGTTGCCAGTTTCAGGATTCATATTGAGGTCCACTTGGATTTAAGATTAAGTTGAATGCTGTAATTCTTGAATCATTAAAAGAGTCTTTAGTTACTATCTTAATTAAAGCTATCCTTATTCATTTTGTACCAAATAGTTCTGTGAATCCAAATCTATTTTTCCTTGATTAAGTATTTAATCATAATTTTCTGTACAACCCTGTACAAAGGGAAACAGTTCTAAAGTACTGAGTGGTATAGCCTTATTTCATAGGTTTAGTTTGCTGTCCGTACAGTTGTGAATGTAGTGCTGACAGTTCTCTTTCCTTATACCACTCCAGACCTTGGCAGACCTCCCCCCCCCCCTTCTGATGATGACAGTGGTGGCCTGGATAGAGTGGATGTGGAGAGGATGTTTCCACTAGTAAGAGAGTCTAGGACCAGAGGGCACAGCCTCAGAATTAAAGGACATAATTTCAGGAAGGAGATGAGGTGGAATTTTCGGGGTGGTGAATCTGTTGAATTCATTGCCACAGAAGGCTGTGGAGGCCAAGTCAATTGATATTTTTAAGGCAGAGATAGATAGATTCTTGATTAGCATGGGTGTCAGGGGTTATGGGGAGAAGGCAGGAGAATGGGGTGAGGAGGAAGAGACAGCCAGGATTGAATGGCAGAGTAGACTTGATGGGTCGAATGGCCTAATGCTCTTCCATAGCACTTATGTGCTTATGAAGTCATTGGCTATTTTTAACACGGAGAATGGCAAGTTCTTGAGCAGTACAGGTGTCTGCTTATGGGGAAAAAGGTGGGAGAATGGGATTGAGAGGGACAAATAGATCCACCATGATCAAATAGCAGAGGAGACTCAATGGGCCGAAGGGCCTAATTCTGCTCCTATGACTTTTGAAAATGAATTATCCGTGTCACCACCTCCACTGCTATTCCTTCCTCAGCTGCGAGGTTATTAATATTGTTATGCCAGTTTTCCTGTCGGCATTAATTCATCAGATCTAAGCTGAGATCCACTATGTTCTCCCTGTGACCGCGTGGGTTTTCTCTGGGTGCTCCAGTTTCCTTCCACACTCCAAACATTTGCAAATTGCAAATTGATTGTAAATTGGTAGGTTAATTGGCTTGTGTAACTTGTCCCTAATCTGTAGGATCGAACTAGTGTACGGGGGATCATTGGTCGGTGCGGACATGGTGGGCCAAAGGGCATGTTTCCATCCAACATCTCTAAACTGAAACTAAAAATCTGTATTATCATGAGCAAAACACAAACTGCTTCAGAAACTCAGTGGTAGACAAAAATGCTGGAGAAACTTAGCGGGCGAGGCAGCGTCGAGACCCGAAACGTCACCTATTCCTTCTCTCCATAGACACTGCCTCACCCACTGAGTTTCTCCAGCATTTTTGTCTACCTTCGATTTTTCCAGCATCTGCAGTTCTTTCTTAAACACTAGGAACTCAGTGGGTCAGGCAGCATCTGTGGAGGGAATGGATAGACGGCATTTTGGGTTGGGTTCCTTATGAAGAATCTTTGTAGGAATAAATAGATGTACTATTGCTCTTCCATATTAATTCCATATATTAAATTGGGGAATCATATATTAATTGCATAAATAGATGCAATAAATAGATTGAAGAGGATTCGGCAAAGGGTGTTTCTGGGAATAAGACTGACGATTGGTTCCATGTCCAATCCTATCATTTTTAGCCTAGCATGACTGTCAGTAATACATTTTTTTCACATTTCCTTTAATATATGATTCCCCAATTTAAAAAAATATGTTGGCATGCGCTGTGTGAGAACACCTGGCTATGTGACTAAAGAACAACTACTGGGTATGGGCAAGCCTGTTTGTTTTACCTGCAGGTGGATTTGTCTGCAACTTTTAATAGGTTAATGCTATTATGAAACGGTGCTGTGTGATATGAAAATGTATTACAATGTATTAGTGCGGCACAGAGGCACAGGTATAGAGTTTTTAAGAAGGAACTGCAGATGCTGGAAAATCGAAGGTAGGCAAAAGTGCTGGAGAAACTCAGCGGGTGCAGCAGCATCTATGGAGCGAAGGATATAGGCAACATTTCGGGCCGAAACCCTTCTTATAGGCAACTTTTCTGGCCGAAACCCTTCTTATAGGCAACGTTTCGGAAGAGTTTCGGCCTGAAACATTGCCTATTTCCTTCGCCCCATAGATGCTGCTGCACCCGCTGAGTTTCTCCAGCACTTTTGCCTACCCACAGATATAGAGTTGCTGCCGTGCAGTGCCAGAACCCGGGTTCAATCCTGACTACGGGTGCTGTTTTTTCGGAGTTCATACATTCTCCCTGTGAACCTGCGTGAGTTTTCTCCGGGATCTCCGGTTTCCTCCCACACTCCAAAGACGTGCAGGCTTGTAGGTGAATTGGCTTGGTATATTTGTAAATTGTCCCTAGTGTGTGTAGGATAGTGTTAATGTGCGGGGATCGCTGGTTGGTGCCGCCTCGGTGGGCTGATGGGCCTTTTTCCGCACTGTATCTCAAAACTAAAGTAAAAATTGATATGATAGTAACAAAGATTTTTTGTTGAAAATCTTCATTGTCGTTTTATTTTTAATCCTGTTTTTTTTTTACTGGAGTTAACAATGTCATTGTTTATCAGCGCAATGATCTCCTGAAATTTTGATTACACTGAAGTAGTTGTTTTAACCTTCTGTACTTTGCTGGAGAACATAAGTGAATGCAAAATTGCATTTCTATTGATTCCCAACAGATCACTGAATTAGTAGGTCAAACAAATTGGTTTAGCTTTTCTTTGTAAGAAAAACTGATAATTAAATCGAAACACATAATTTACATGCCTTTTGAAAATAACAGTTGTGACTACACTGTGCCCAGTTAATGTTATAATCACTTCAGGACTTTTTAAATGAAGCCAAGAATTTTACATATTTTCCAATAGTTACACCCAATAATTGCTGTTTACTCATTTGGTCATTACATGCCAACCGAGGGATTTGTTTATTTTCTTTCAGAGCGTGTTTCTTCTGCTGAATAAAATGATATCTTATGGAAGTACGCTGCACTGCGTCCTTTTATAATCTTAGTGTTTAAGAAGGAACTGCAAATGCTGGAAAATCGAAGGTACACAAAAATGCTGGAGAAACTCAGCAGGTGCAGCAGCATCTATGGAGCGAAGGAAATATTTCCTTCGCTTCATAGATGCTGCTGCACCCGCTGAGTTTCTCCAGCACTTTTGTCTACCTTCGATTTTCCAGCATCTGCAGTTCCTTCTTAAACAACTCATACCAGCCGGTTGTTTCAAGTGCAAGGTTTTTATCTGTATTAACCACTTTTGTTTAGCTTACGTCAACCAAAATAAGAGTCATGGAGCTTGGAAACAAATCCTTCAGCCCAACGTGCCCACACTGTACCAACACGCACCATCTACGCTACTCCCACCTGCCTGCGTTTGGTCCATATCCTTCGAAATCTAGCGCTCCTTAGATACACTCAGCAAGAAAAATACCCCTAATAGTATCTATCGTATTAAGTTTTCCTTAGAATCCAACATATATTTCAATGCGTGTAGGAAAGAACTGCAGATGCTGGTTTAAATCGAAGGTAGACACAAAATGCTGGAGTAAATCAGGCAGCATCTCTGGAGAGAAGAAATGGGTGACTTTTCGGGTCTGAAGAAGGATCTCGAACCGAAACGTCACCCATTCCTTCTCTCCGGAGATGCTGCCTGTCCTGCTGTGTTACTCCAGCAATTTGTGTCTGCCATATATTTCAATGAGATTGCCTCATTCTTTGGCTGATGGAATGCTGACCCTCACTTATCGTCTGATCTCATTTGTATCCTGTGTGAATCAGATTCCTTCAAGCATTGGGTCATACAGCGTGGAAACAGGCCCTTAGGCCCAACTTGCCCACACCGACCAACATGTCCCATCTACACTAGTCCCATCTGTCTGTGTTTGGTTCATATCCCTCTAAACCTGTCCTATCCATGTACCTGTCTAAATGTTTCTTAAACGTTGTGATAGATAGTCCCTGCCTCAACTACCTCCTCCGAGAAGGGCCTGCTTCCGTGCTGTTTGACTCTATGACAGATTAGCATTTCCAGCATTTTCTGTTTACTTAGAAACATAGAAAATAGGTGCAGGAGGAGGCCATTCGGCCCTTCGAGCCAGCACCACCATTCATTGTGATCATGGCTGACCGTCCCCTATCAATAACCCGTGCCTGCCTTCTCCCCATATCCCTTGAATCCACTAGATCCTAGAGCTCTATCTAACTCTCTCTTAAATCCATCCAGTGACTTGGCCTCCACTGCCCTCTGTGGCAGGGAATTCCACAAATCACAACACTCCGGGTGAAAACGTTTTTTCTCACCTCAGTTTTAAATGGCCTCCCCTTTATTCTAAGACTGTGGCCCCTGGTTCTGGACTCGCCCAACCTTGGGATTTTTTTCCTGCATCTAGCTTGTCCAGTCCTTTTATAATCTTAGTGTTTAAGAAGGAACTGCAAATGCTGGAAAATCGAAGGTACACAAAAATGCTGGAGAAACTCAGCGGGTGCAGCAGCATCTATGAAGCAAAGGAAATATTTTCTTCGCTCCATAGATGCTGCTGCACCTGCTGAGTTTCTCCAGCACTTTTGTCTACCTTCTGGTATGAGTTGTTTCTGTTTCTGGATTCTTTCAAGAGAGAGCTAGATAGGGCTCTTAAAGATAGCGGAGTCAGGGGATATGGGGAGAAGGCAGGAACGGGGTACTGATTGGAGATGATCAGCCATGATCACATTAAATGGCTGTGCTGGCTCGAAGGGCCTAATGGCCTACTCCTGCACCTATTGCCTATTGTCTATTGCTGCAAATTATTTTTTATGAAGGCGTTTTAACGTGTTTTTAGTCAGTTTGACTCGAGACAAGGCTATGTGATGTGCGCAGTGTATCCACGATGGGTGATAATGCTCACACAAGAGGCTTCATCAGTAATCTGCGACTGATCACAAGAGAAATTAAATTTCCATGACATGGAGTATTATATCTATAACGAGGGGATATCATGATAGACCACATGTCTCTGTATCGTCATGGTGTCACTCGAACAGCTGAATTGCACAGTTAATAACATAGCTGAGGGTTGTGTGTGTGTTTTAAACATAAGTGTCCATAGACCCCTGCAAGAAAATTGAAATATAACATTACACTCCTGAAGTAGGTAAACACACTAGAATTACTAGCCATAATGAAAAGATACACTGCAGCATTTTGCCCGTGAGCAGGGGATAGAAGATAGGACTTAATCGTACTCTGAAAGGTAGGAGGAAGATTACATTTCAGTGCAACCAAGAGTTCATTTAGTTACGTTTAAAAAAAAGTACCTCTAATAGCACTGAAGGCAAGGACTAGTCTGGCGAGCACAAACAATGTATTGAGAATGCTGTTATGCTTCATAGAGTTGGCGCTGGTGGAAATGCACTGATAAGTTTGCAGATAAATTAACTAAAAAGGGGGGTTGCTGCCACAGAGCCTGTTGTAGGCCGAGGAGGTGTCCAGTTAGAGTAAATTTAATTGTCGGAGAAAATGGACAAAACGGTCGAAATTAAGTGTAATTTGCTGAGGTGAAGTGGCAGTGAGATGGCTTGAAAATGCTCAAGGGAGCAGCTCACAATCAATTTGCAGGGCATTCACTGGAGGAACTGAAGTAAACCCGGTCGGTAGATGGAGACATACCCGCTTGACGAAGCTATTTTTGCAACACCAGTTATGGTACATCAAGAAATGCTCTGCAGCGTAAAACAGACAAGTGGTTTCCATTTACAGGAGCAGTTTGTGTAAAAAGCCAGAGGATCGCCTGTTTGCAGATAAAAAATTGTGATAATGCAATTTTTGAGGGATTCATTTTTCAAATTAGATATCAATTGGCACACAGGCAACACGATTACTCCTGTATAATTAAGGTGTAAATTAAGTCACATTGTTGCAGCTATATTTATTATTAAGCGACCACACATAGTAAGTAAGTAAGTACGTTTCTTGGCCAAGTATTCACATACAAGGAATTTGCCTTGGTGCTCCGCCCACAAGTAACAACATGACATACAGTGACAGTTACGAATGACTCATAAAACACTAAACATTAATAATAATAAAACATTAATGATAAAACACCATTGATCAAGCATGTGAACCAACAAAATAGCCCCATACAGCATGGAAACTGGACCAATTTGAACTACAATAGCCCATTATGGACTCCACTCTTCCTGAGGTCATCTGTTGCCGGCCTTGTTATGTTCTATCTTTCATAGAAACATAGAAAATAGGTGCAGGAGTCGGCCCTTGCAGCCAGCACCACCATTTAATATGATCATGGCTGATCATCCAAAATCAGTATCTCGTTCTAGCTTTTTCTCCATATCCCTTGATTCCCTTAGCTATAAGAGCTAAATCTCACTCTCTCTTGAAAACATCCAGTGAATTGGCCTCCATTGCCTTCTGTGGTAGAGAACTCCACAGATTCACAACTCGCTGGGTGAAAAAGTGTTTTTTCAGCTCAGTTCTAAAGGCCTACCCCTTATTCTTAAACTGTGACCCTTGGTTCTGGACTCCCTGCAACATCAAGAACATTTTTCCTGCATCTCTTAAGATGTCCAATCCCTTAAGAATTTTATATGTTTCTATAAGATTGCCTCTCATCCTTCTAAATTCCAGCGAATACAAGCCCAGTCGATCCATTCTTTCATCATATGTCAGTCCCACCATTCTGGGAATTAACCTGGTGAACCTGCGCTGCACTCCCTCAATAGCAATAATATCCTTCCTCAAATTAGGAGACCAAAATTGTACCCAATACTCCAGGTACGATGACACAAAGGGCCAGCTTTGTGTCATCCGCAAGCTGAGAGATGTTACATTTTATTCCCTAGTCTAAATTCTGAAGAAAGGTTCTGACGTGAAATGTCTCCTATTCCTTTTCTCCACGAGTTCATAAGCTCTAGGAACAGTATTTGGCTATTCGGCCCAACAAGTTCATGGCTGAACTATCTTTCCCTCTCAACCTCATTTTTTCTCCCCATAACCCCTGAACAGCATCCAGACATGCTGCCTGACGCGCTGTTTAAGGGCGTGTCCCACTTGGGCGCCATTTGCACTTAATTTACGCACCGAGATTTACGCGTCACGACGCACAACGCGTGCTTGGTGCGTGGTGACATAGGCAGTGACGTGCGGTTGCGCGCGGCGCCCCAGGATTTTGGGATGTACAAAGTCTTCGCGCACCATCTGCGTAACGTGCAAATGACGCCTAAGTGGGACATGCCCTTTACTCTAGGCATTTCTGACCAAGTTTGCTGGTCTCATTTTCCAGCGTGTGGCCCATTCCCCTCTTGGACCTCTCCAATAAATGGATACAAAAGGTTCAGAGGGACCTCCTCTGCCCTGTTAGAGGGGATTCAGCTACAAGAGCATAGTAGTTTGTACCTCTGTGGTATACAGTGCACAAAAATAGCACCTGTACCTTATATTCAGCACAGTTCAATAAAGAACTGCAGTTCTAATAATGTGCTATTATCAAGCTCCATTAAATCATGCCATACCAAGTTTCATACCATAACATTGTTAATGCTGCTTTGCCCTTGATCACGAGATATTCTTTTCAAATTCAAATGACATTGGTAACACCTCCATGTCAAAACGGACTGTTACACAGTTTAAAAAAATATATAAAAATGAAATGCCACTATCTTCTCTGGCAGTTTGATGTTATCTGATCCCCTCAGCTGGATTGCGGCTTTGTAATTCACTTACAGCTATCCATTATCCTTCCCTTAAAAAAAAACGAGTTCAGTTGGTTGGCTGTGAAAATGTTCGGGTAAATAGAAAAACCCATTAATTCTGGAGTTAAAACAGAAAATGGTGGACATGTAGAACAGGTTGAAACTGCATCGGACAGGACAGTGAATTGTGAAAGGACCTTCCAGGGCAAGAAAGGGATGTACCCGGAATTATAATCTTTCCACTTCAGATTTTAATCACTCTGTTCTGAATTTAGGGTCTCCAAATGTTTGCAATAATAGAGCAAATAATAAATTGCAAATGGGAAAATATTGGAGATATTTACACCTATTATTAGCCATTGTCTGCCTTGAAACCCCACACTGCTCATTTCCGAACATCTTATAAACCATCGGTGCTGGCTCGAAGGGCCGAATGGCCTACTCCTGCACCTATTGTCTCTTATCAAGACCTTGTCCACCTTTTCCTAAGTATTGTGCTCTGTTATGACAAAGTGAGAATAGATTTTGAGTTTTAATTTAGTTTGGTTGGCAGATACAGCATGGAAACAGGCACTTCAGCCCACCAAGTCCGCACAGCCCAGCGATCCCTGCACACTGACGCTATCCTACGCACACTAGAGGACGACTTACAATTTTTACCGAAGCCAAACCAAATAACATATAAACCTGCACATCTTTGGAGTGTGGGAGGAAACCCGGAGCACCCGGGGAAAACCCATGCAGGTCACAGGGGGAACGCACAAACACCGTACAGACAGCACCCGTAGTCAGGATGGAACCAGGGTCTCTGGCGCTGTGAGGCAGCAACTCTACCGCTGCGCCACTGTACCACTACTAATAGAGCAAATAATAGATTACAATTTAGAAAATATGAGAGTTATTTACACCTATTATTAGCCAGTGTCCAAACCTTGAAACCCCACTCTGCTTATCTCAGCAATCCCTCCAGATGTAGTCCCCCTTTTCCGAAGGATTGCACGCAGTTACGATGTAGTGAGAATAGATTGTGAGTTGTGAACAATGCATGTGCTTCTGTAACTCTGCAAATAATATTTGCTCCCTTCAGATTTAACTCGCAATTGGAGAAATTTGCATGATCTTGTATAGAACATGACATTTTAATATATTTTATGGGATGTGGCCACTGCAGGCAAAACCAGCATTTTGTTACCAATGTAGGGTGGCACGGTGACGCAGCGGTAGAGTTGCTGCCTCACAGCGCCAGAGACCCGGGTTCGATCCTGACTACGGGTGCTGTCTGTACGGAGTTTGCACGTTCTCCCCGTGACCTGCGTGGGTTTTCTCTGAGGTCTTCGGTTTCCTCCTACACTCCAAAGACTCACAGGTTTGTAGGTTAATTGGCTTGGTGTAAGTGTGTAAAAAAAAATGGCCCTAGTGTGCTTTGGGTCGTGTTAATGTGTGGGGGTTGCTGGTCGGGGTGGGCTGAGGGGCCTGTTTCTGCGTTGTATCTCTGAACTAACCTACACTAGAAACAAGGAACTGCAAAAAAAGATACAAAGTGCTAGAGTTACTCAGTGAGTCAGGCAACATCTCTGGAGAACATGGGTAGGTGACGTTTCAGGTCAGGATCCTTCTTCAGTGAAAAGGCAGAGTAAGCAGGACATTGTGGGAAAATTTGCATTTTGGCCAGCAGAATTTATTTTCAAAGTGAGTCAGCTTGCTTTGGAATTTGTCATCATGTTGCAAGGGTCTTAGATGCCTGAATATGGATGAAACGTTTTTGAAAATGCAATCAGTAATCAGATTTAAATCCACTTGCAGGGAGTGAGAAGGCTGAAGCTGAGAATTTGAAAGATAAAATGCTGGGAATATTTATGTTCATAAGTCATAGGAGCAGATATAAACCATTCGGCCCATCGAGTCTTCTCCGCCATTCAATCACGGCTGATCTATCTTTCCCTCCGAACCCCATTCTCCTGCTTTCTCCCCATAACCCTTGACACCCGTGCTAATCAAATATCTGTCAATATCCGCCTTGACAATACCCAATGACCTAACCTCCACAGCCGTGTGTCAATTCCAATCAATCCCACAGATTCACCACCCTCTGATTAAAAAATTCCTCCTCATCTCCTTTCTAAAGGTATTATTTTGTTCTGAGGACCCTCTGGACCTAGACTCTCCCACTAGTGGAAACATCCTCTCCATATCCACTCCATCTGGGCCTTCCACTATTCAGTAAGTTTCAATGTTTTCAAGAGAGAGTTAGATTTAGCTCTTAGGGCTAAAGGAATCAAGGGATATGGGGGAAAAGCCGGAACGGGGTACTGATTTTGGATGATCAGCCTTGATCATATTGAATGGTGGTGCTAGCTTGAAGGGCCGAATGGCCTACACCTGCACCTATTTTCTATGTTTCTAGGTTCCCCCGCTCATCCTTGTAAAGGCTGGTATAATAAAATATATTAGAGAAGCAAAATGCAAGGGAGTAGAAGAAGAAAGGTAAAAAAAAGAGTTGAAAATGACATTTTATAGCATTCCCTTGCGAATGAAACATAAACCAAAGGAATAGTTAGATCTCAAGCCGGGTGTTGAGCAGCCAGGTTGTTGTCTCTGTTGGCGTCAATGTCTGCCAGGCCCTGACACAGCTCCATGTGGTGGGTGGTAGAGCGGGCACCCAGAGATGACATGGTTGGCTGTCTGTTGTTCTGCTCCACATTCACAGGCTGGGCTCTGGCGGAGGGAGCCCCCATCTCCACACGCTGGCATTGAAACGCCCAACTCCAGTACCAAGTCTGTTGAGCTTCACCCATGCTCCTCTGGGGAGGTCAGACCCTGGACAGCTTCTATCTGGTGAGGAGATGTAGCTGTGTAATGGAGATGAGGTTGCCTTCCACTCCTGTGACCACATGGTGGCTATCCAGTGTGCTTTTGGCTCAGTTGGCTGGATGGATGCTAGGAGTTGTTTTCCATGTGGAGCAAAGGGGTGACGGGACTTCAGTCGGAGTGGCTTCTGCTCTCTGCTGATAGCCTGATGGAGGACATTATCTGGGTCCATGGCACAACAGCATGGCTTAAAGCATAAACTTTTCTAATTATCAAGTTGGAGTAAACTCAATCAACTAACTTGGAGTTCCTTCACCATAGAAACTGAAACAGTTGGAAAAGGTTACTTAACACAGTTTTATTGATGGAAGATAGGGGTAGGCAATAAATGTGTAGGAAGGAACTGCAGATGCTGGTTTAAACCGAAGAGAGACACAAAAAGCTGGATTAACTCTGCGGGTCAGGCGTCTCTATAAAAAAGGAACAGGTGACGTTTCGGGTCGAGACTTGAGTCTGAAGGAGGGTCTCGACCCGAAACGTCACCTGTTCCTTTTCTGACCTGCTGAGTTACTCCAGCTTTTTGTGTCTGTCTCCAGTAAGCAATAAATGCCGACCCTTTTATTTTCTTTGACACAACTCCGACACCCCATGCATGAATAAAAATCTGCTGCAGATTGTTATAATGTCAGGCCTAGTGGTTAATATTAGTCAACTGACAACTAATTAACAGTTGCCATGTAATGAATTGGATAGAATGACACAGTTCTTTCCTCTGGCCTAAAAATAGAGCATTAATGGCTACCATAAATAGAAACTTAAGACTCTGTAGCTATGTTATTGTAATGAACTCTTGAACAATGTAATGTAGCCTAACAGATAGCTCTGTACTTCAGCATATTCATTTACAGACAAACTTTGATCTGTTTTGTTTTCAAATTCCAAGCCTTATTTAAATGATTATTGCTATTGCCCATTTGTTCTTAAGTATGTGCAGTGGCAATTTTAATCTTTACTAGACCAAGTACAGACCCGTTGGGTCTGCTCCCCCAATGGTGTGATCCCCCAACCCAATATTCCACCATGCACCCGTCTCCTCCAACGGAACAGAACCCGTTCCCAAATGTAAGATTCCAGCACTCCCCTGCCTCCCTCAGCAGTGGATTAAAAAAAAAATCCAATTTCACCTTCCCTGCCTGCTGCAGCAGTTCCAATTGCAATACCAATTGGCCCTCCCCCTCCTGTTGAAGCACTTGCTGTGATATCCCGTTGAGGTGAAAAGTTCAGAGTGTTCCTGTCTTGCAACTTTGTTTTGAAGTGTGTTGGAAGCTGATAGGAAGGAGCAGCGAATCAAAAGGCAGAAAGGCAGCCGGACGCCAGGCGGCAGGCGGCAGCCACACAGTTTTAATATATGATAGATAGATAGATAGATAGATAGATAATAGATAGATAGATAGATAGATAGATAGATAGATAGATAGATAGATAGACAGACAGACAGACAGACAGACAGACAGATAGATAAGAGCCATGAAGCCTTACAGCATGGAAACAGGCTCTTCGGCCCTAACATGTCCCTTCCACACAAGTCCCACCTGCCTCTGTTTGGCCCATATCCCTCTAAACCTGTGCTATCCATGTACCTGTCTGATAGTTTCTTAAATGTTGCGATAGTACCTGTCTCAACTACCTCCTCTGGCAGCTCATTCCATACACCCGCCATCCTTTGTGTGAAAAAGTTAGCCCTCAGATTGCTATTAAATCTTTGCCCCTTCACCTTACACCTGGTTCTCGATTCACCTAATCTGGGCAAGAGACTGTGCATCTATCCGATCTATTCCTCTCATGATTCAGATTCAGATTCAGATTCAATTTTAATTGTCATTGTCAGTGTACAGTACAGAGACAACGAAATGCATTGTCTGAACACCTCTATCAGAACACTCATCATTCTCCTGAGCTCTAAGGAATAGAGTCCCAGCCTGCTCAACCTCGCCCTGTAGCTCGGACCGACCGAGTCTTGGCAACAGTAACATATTAAGTAAATATTTGGCACATGATGTTGTCACTGCCCACAAACTACCTTGGTACATTAACCCAAGTCTGTTTGCACCTTCTCCTTGTGACCACATGGGTTTCCTCCCTGTCCTCTGGTTTACTCCCACATCCCAAAGGTGTTGGCCTCTGTAAATTCCCCCCAGCATGTAGGACGGATAGTGTGTATGGGTGGCATGGACTCTACAGATTTGAGGGTTAATTAGCCTCGACTGTTTAGAGAGTGGATGAGAAAGTGGGATAACATAGAAGGATATGGGCGAAACGCAGGCAGGTGGGACTAGTGAAGATGGGACGCCTGGGTGGCAAGTTGGGCTGAAGGGCCTGTTTCCATGCTGTGTGACTAGTGTGAACAATGGTTGGGCTGAACTCAGTTGGCCAAACGGCCTGTTTCAACACTGTATCTCTAAACTATAAATACACGGATCAATGAAACAGACTCAGCTTGTCATGTTTAGAGATGCCACAAGTATTTATTCACGGATCGGTCTCTCGTTCATCCTTACCAGCAATTCTTTGTGAAAATGCTGTTTCTCCAGTGTCCTGTTATGGCTGTAATGATGTTACACGACGGACAGTAATGCCCTACTTTGTGAAATAAATTATAATTTGACTTCTGACAGCTGATTCTTCCACACAACTCCATCTGTATCTACCTTCCCAGTTCCCCGAGCAAATGAATTAAGTGTGTGTGGCACTACTCAAGGGCCACAAAGGGACACTGTAAATGCTCGTAGTATGTAGTGAGCGACAATGTGATTCCTGCAATATGTTACTTTTAACTGTTCTGATTGCTCAGTCATGCACCATTTAACTATGAGTTTATAAAGCCTCCAGTAAACCCTCCTTCCAGTAAGCAAAATTGTTGTGTTAACTGCATCTCCTTCATCTATATATTTAGTCTAAGTCAACTCAGCTGCATCACTTCCAACTGGTTTTGTTCTGGGCAGCCTGTGTAGGCACAGTCCCCTTATTCATTTCATGGGACAGTGAGAATATTCACCTATCCGTGTTCGCCGGAGATGCTGCCAGGCCCGCTGAGTTACTCCAGAAATGTCCGCCTTTTTTTATTTGCTTCACCCTGTTTCCAAGACCCAAAATAGACACAAAAAGCTGGAGCAGCTCAGCGGATCGGACAGCATCCCTGGAGAAAAGGAAATGGTGATGTTAGATCTCGACCTAATATTTCCTTACAAGTATGCTTCCGCATAATACATTCTTAGAAAATAATTATATATGAATAAATATCTTTACTGATGGCAGGTACATCGAACAAGCTACGAGGGGGAATAGTTGAGGCGGGTACCATAACATAGAAAATAGGAGCAGGAGTAGGCCATTCAGCCCTTTGAGCCTGCACCGCCATTCAATATGATCATGGCTGATCATCCAACTCAGTATCCTGTACCTGCCTTCTCTCCATACCCCCTGATCCCTTTAGCCACAAGGGCCACATCTAACTCCCTCTTAAATATAACCAATGAACTGGCCTCAACTACCTGTGGCAGAGAATTCCACAGATTCACCACTCTCTGTGTGAAAATGTTTTTTCATCTCGGTCCTAAAAGACTTCCCCCTTATCCTTAAACAGTGACCCCTTGTTCTGGACTTCCCCAACATCGGGAACAATCTTCCTGCATCTAGCCTGTCCAACCCCTTAAGAAATTTGTATGTTTCTATAAGATCCCCCCTCAATCTTCTAAATTCTAGCGAGTACAAGCCGAGTCTATCCAGTCTTTCTTCATATGAAAGTCCTGCCATCCCAAGAATCAGTCTGGTGAACCTTCTCTGTCCTCCCTCTATGGCAAGAATGTCTTTCCTCAGATTAGGAGACCAAAACTGTCTCCTTTAACAGCATACTTTAGACTATACATTGCAGAAACATGCCCTTGGTCTCACCGGCCAGCGATCACCCTGTACACCAGCACTATCCTACACACTAGGGACAACTTTTACAACTTACTGAAGCCAATTAACCGACAAACCTGTACGTCTTTGTAGTGTGAAAGGAAACCGAAGCACCAGGTTTGTAGATTATTTGGTTTCGGTAAAAATTGTAACTTGTTCCTTGTGTGTGTAGGATAGTGCTAGTGTACAAGGATCACTGGCCAGCACGGACTCGGTGGGCCGAAGGGCCTGCTTCAAGATTCAAGAGAGTTTATTGTCATGTTGTGTCTCTAAACTAAGCTAAATTTAGGTATAAAAGTGCGTAATTCTCCCCCGAAATACAAAAGGGGGGGGGGGCAATGCAGTTTTCTATGAAGTACACAGGTATTATTGTTTCTTGTTTTGGTGTCTCACTGTCAAATAGAGGTCATACATTTACCCATTGGGCTTCATAATTCATTTTGCAATGGACCGGTTGTAACTGATTTTATCTTTTCAGATTCAAAGGCAGCATTTCATTTGCAATTCTAAACGGGAGTTGCTGCTTTACATTACAGGTCACCAAAGGTGACAGTTATTTCTGTACTTTCTTTCCTGAAGGGTGGTACTAGTTTTTTTTAATAGCTACGGTTGACTTCATTGCCCTGCGGTATTCAATAAAGGAAGGATCCCGCGTTCGTCAACGTGGCCCAGCTCAGTGGTAGCTCACAGCTAAATGTTAATCACTGAAGAATTGTCTCTTGCATGCTCAGTAACTGCTGACTTTCATCCATGGGTTTTGAGTGAACCACCTGTGTTCCACCAGTTTTGCCGAGCTGAGATGCGGTAATACAGTTAAGCATCCCAGTCAGATTAACCTGGACGAACAGCCTCTGAAAAAAATTGTTTTAAATGGTCCAGCTTAAAATCTAATGAGGAGCCAGCGAACAGCATATATGACAGCAATCTGAAGAAGGGTTTCGACCCAAAATGTCGCCTATCCATGTTAAGTGTCTCGACCCGAAATGTCAGCCATTCCTTCTCTCCAGAGATGCTGCCTGTCCTGCTGAGTTACTCCAGCTTTTTGTGGTCTTTCTCCAGAGATGCTGCCTGACCCGCTGAGTTACTCCAGCACTCTGTGAAACGTCACCTATCTATGTTCTCCAGAGATGCTGCCTGACCCGCTGAGTTACTCCATCACTCTGTGAAACGTCACCTATCCACGTTCTCCAGAGATGCTGCCTGACCCGCTGAGTTACTCCATCACTCTGTGAAACGTCACCTATCCACGTTCTCCACAGATGCTGCCTGACCCGCTGAGTTACTCCAGCAACATTTATCATTTTTAGCATGTATGATGTTTTGCAATGAGGCCACTGAGAGAATTGGATGATTAAATTTCTCACCCATGCACGCAATTAAACTTCATAATCGCTGGTAAACCTTGTTTTTATGAACGATTAAAATAAGACCGATTTTTAAATGGATGACAAGGTTAAAACTAACATCGAGTGTGCTTCCAGTGGATGGAGCATTTAAGCAGAAGCGCTTGAGGGATATAATGAACGTTGGTTAAAGACTTTTCTGAGTGAGTATAGTGGAGGTGTGACACTCACAATGTCATTGTTTAAACTTTAAAAGAACATACTGATATGTACTGTGTAGTATACTGTGTAAGTCTGAAGAAGGATCTCGACCCGAAACGTCAACCATTCCTTCTTGCTTGTCCCGCTAAGTTACTCCAGCATTTTGTGTCTTATCTATAACTGATATGTACTCGTTGATCTTCTATTACTAAGTATGCAATATTATTTCTTAACCATTTAGAGTTCTGGTTCTATCCTGACATTTATAATTTTCCCCAGCCACTGAGGAAAATAGACACAAGTTATGACTTTATAATTTTTGAGGAATTTTGACCCCATTGTTTAACTTTCCCCACCATCTGCTAACCTGAAACTTGGCAGATATCAGCTTCTTTCTTACATTAAATACATTGAAGCTGTGTGAATATTTAATTGAGAATATTCATGTTGTTGAAGCTGAAAGGACATCCAAACATGGCTTGATATTGTTTTCTTTGTAAAGTTGTTTTCCTTTATGTATGTCGTTTAAAAAAAAAGCCCAGACAGCATAAGAGCCAACAAGGTATTATCGCTGGTCTTAAGATTAAATCACTTGTTGTATACGCATTCTTCTGATATTGTTATAATGCCATTGGGTTAACATCACATCAAAGATGTCATTCAGGAACATCAATGTCACAAATTAAAGTCATCGAGTCATACAGCATGGAAACAGGACCTTCGGCCCTTCTTGTTCGCGCTAACCAAGATACCCTATCCACGCTAGCCCCACCTGCCCGGGTTTGGCCCATACCACTCTAAACCTTTCCTATCCATGAGCCTGTCCAAATATCTTTTCAATGTTGTTATAGTACCTGTCTCAACTATCTCCTCTTCAGTTTAGATCAGCATCTGCAGTTCCTTCCTACACATGACCACTTTACATATTTTGGTAGGCCTCTTTGGGATATTTTTAAGGCGGAGATTGACAGATTCTTGATTAGTACGGGTGTCGGGGGTTATGGAACAAAGGCAGGAGAATGGGGTTAAGAGGGTGAGATAGATCAGCCATGTTTGAATGGCGGGGTAGACTTGATGGGCCGAATGGCCTAATTCTGCTCCTGGAGCGTGAAGCGCGAGATGTGGACTGTGATAAAGAGAGATATGGAAGAAATGGTCACCTCTGGCGGCTCATTCCATATACCCACCACTCTCTGTGGAAAAAGTTGCCCCTCAGGTTCCCATGAAGTGTTGCCCCTTTCACTTAAGTTAAATCAGGTTGACCAATTTTCCGCCTACTCAGTGTAAAAGGAAGGTCCAGTGTGGTCCATGTTGTCGGGCTCTCGCTCAATCTTGGGATCAACGTATTTCATGACTTCAGCATGGAAACATCCTCCCTCTTTGCAAAATTGGCCCATTTTTCTGTGTGGAGCATTGACAGATGGATTAGACAAGCGTCATTAATAAACTGAGATAAAAGCTGTTGTCCATTTTAAAATGCAGTTTTGTTTATTGCGTTGCATTGAGAAATTTCAGAAAGATAAAAGTTTGTACATTTTGTCCATTCCAAATCACGGTGCCATTTGAACTTCTGCAGTTAAACAAGATGGAATGTGAATCACAGCATATTCTGCAGTTGAAAATCACAAGTTGACAGGGTCAAATCTCCCCTGTCTCTCCAATCTCCCACCCCCAGGACGTACTTTAGCTCTGCTGAAAGCCCAGGCTGCGCATTACAGCGAAGCGGCAGGTTACTTTAAAGAAAACGCATCCTTGAACTTCAGGAAAATGATTAAATGTAGTTGGCGTAAGAATAGAGCACAAAGTTTAATTGACCATTGTTACAGAGTGTGCACGAGATAAAGGATGTAAATTCATTATTGGTCAATCACTTAACAAGAATGCAGATAAAAACTTGTTTGAATTTTTTCATTATTTGCTTATGTGTTCAGTTAAGTGGAATTGAATGTAGACAGAGTGTCTCGGCAAAGTCATTGCTGTCTTTGCTTTCATTTTTTTCTTTAATCATGTGGGCCTGTATGGATTTTACCTGTTTAGCAATCTCTCCATCTTATCTTCTTCAGTATGCACCATTCTTTTCATTCTTGCATACCTCTTCCATATTTTATTCTTTCCGTGGTCTATTCTTTATTACTTTTTGCAATGAGATTTAAACTGACTGGTTGGGGTTACATTCACGGCCTGAAGTTCATACCGCTAATAAAGGTAGAGATGCCAGGCTGTTCTGAAATTCGCGTGATCCCTGTTTGACCCTCAGCTACTTGAAGAGTAAGTTTTCATACCGAGATTCCCATCGCAGAAACCACATACAATTTAAAAAATGCAGGAAAATCTCCTTAATCAGTGTTCCTGCTCAAATAAAACCATTTCATTCTCCTTTGTTCAGACTGAGGGAATCAGATCAGTCTGAAAAAGTGCCTCGCCAAAACGTCGCCTGTCCATTCCCTCCACCCGCTGAGTTCCTCCAGCACTTTGTCTTTTGCTCCAGATTCCAGCATCTGCGGTTCCTTGTGTCTCCATGTTTTGTGGTACAATACTCAGATGAAACACAGGTTAAAAACTCACATATTATGTGGGACCAAAACCATATGGACACGTATCGCCACACACTCCACCCGCACTGCAGGCCCCAGTCACCCACACATCAAATACAACCTATCTTATGGCAAATAGGATTCACAGGACACCACAGGAGCGGTGTTTGAAGGAACACGCTATGTTCATAAGTTCTAGGAGCAGATTAGGCCAATCGGCCCATCAACTCTACTCCGCCATTCAATCATGGGTGATCTATCTCTCCCTCTCAACCCCATTCTCCTGCCTTCTTCGGGTAACCCCTGACACCCATACTAATCAAGAAATTGTCAATATTCGCCTCAAAAATACCCATTGACTTCCACAGATTCACCACTCTCTAACTGAAGAAATTCCTCCTCGTCTTTCTAAATGTACGTCCTTTTATTCTATAGCTATGTCCTCTGGTCCTAGACTGTCCTACTAGACTCTCCACTCATCCGATCTAAATTCCAACGAGTACAGGCCCAGTGCCATCAAATGCTCATCAAATGTTAACCCAATCAAAGCTCCCAATAATGCATCACTGAACTTCCATGTAGATTTATGGATGATAAGTCAACAAATGATAAAAATGTATTGGTATTTCAAAAATGTAAATGCCATATTGGTATCAAAAGAACTCAAGCCTACTGCATTTGTTGCTCGTGATGTAGCCTCCTCTACATTGATGAGACCAAATACAGTCTATGGAATCGTGCATCTACGATCAGATCGCTAAGGTCATTTAGATTTCCCGGTTGCCAGCCATTTTAATTCCAATTCCCATTTCCAATGTCATTCCCATTCCCATTATCGGCTTAGAAACCAAACATAAACATGCTGCAATGGCAAGGTGCTAGGCATCTTTTAAAGCAGCAAAGGTGTGTAGTTTCACACAGTCCACACTCCCCACCATTGACCACACAGATCAGCATCCACGCTTCAGAAAGGCAGCCAACATAATCAAAGACTTATCCCACCCTGGTTATTGCTCTTTCTCCCTGCTCCCATTGGGCAAAAAGTACAGAAGCTTGAAAACACGCTCCACCGGACTCACAAACAGTTTATTCCCCTCTGTTATCAGGTTTCTGAACGGTCCTTTCATAAGCTAGGGCACTGTCTGATTCACCTCTACCCCATTGCGGACATTGGACTTTGTCTCTGGAACTGATGCGCTACAATGCTGAGAACTATATTCTGCACTCTGTATCTTCCCCTATGCTCTACCTGTTGTACTGGAGTTTGGCTTGGTTACATTTATGTGTGGTATTATCTGATCTGTTTGGATAGCGTGCAAAACAAAGCTATCACTCTATCTTGGTACACGACAATAATAAACCGAGACCTATTTACTGTTGACTAGCTAGCTGGTTGGCACAGAATTGGCAGAGGAATCACTTTCAGAGTCAGTGAAAATAAAGGTAGAAAAAGTTCTTACCAAAATGAGAGGAATAGGGAATAGTATCTTCAGGATAGAATCTGTATTTCAGTGGTGAAGATTGTCTTCAACGTGAAAAGTGGCAGTTTCTGAGAATATAAAACCAGCTTCACTTCACAATATCGGCACACAAACCTGGAGCAACTCAGCGGCTCAGGCAGCATCTCTGGAGAAAAGGAATAGGTGACGTTTCGGCTCGAGACCCTTCTTCAGACTGAGTCAGGGGAAAGGGAAATGAGAGAAATAGGTAAATGGAACAAATGAATGGAATCTATGCAAAAAGCAATGATGATCAAGGAAAGGTGGTGGCCACAATCGCCCATTGTTGGCTGTGGGGTTATACATGCCGCCCGACTTGCTGAGTTACCCGAGCTTTTTTGTGTCTTATCTTCAGTGTAAACCAGCATCTGCAGTTCCTTGCTACACATGCACTCCCCATTATACCTTCTTGTGTTGAGGAACACTCACTGAGGTGTAGTGACATTTACTGCATTGGTTTCAGGGGTGGAAGGTGAGGCAGCAGAGGCAAACTGCAAGGAAAAGCAGATTGATCCCAGATCAGTCATTGCTCTTTCAAAGTGGCTGATTCCCACACACCACACGACGCAAAAACACTGGCTTGTGATCAAAGATGACTTAGTAGTTGTATGGATCTTTTCATTTTACTTGCATAAGCTCAGACCTTGCCTGAAGGTGATAATTTTGCTCTCCAATCATTCCTTAAATAGTCATTGCTGTAACTCCATTACTAACCATCAATTGATAGAAAAGATTCTACAACTTATGTAGACAGAAAATGCTGGAGAAACTCAGCGGGTGAGGCAGCATCTATGGAGAGAAGGAATTGGTGACGTTTTGGGTCGAGAGCCTTCTCCAGAGGAAGGGTCTCGACCCGAAACATCCATAGATGCTGCCTCACCAGCTGAGTTTCTCCAGCATTTTTTGTCTACCTTCGGTTTTTCCAGCATCTACAGTTTTTTTCTTAAACACTACAACTTATAAAACTAGCAGCAAAAAAATCAATTTTATATGATTCTTATACTCTTATTAAGAATAAAACATTATTGCATCCTGTAAATATTTAAGCTTAACATGTGTTTAATATATATATTTTAGGTTCAATATATTTTCATAGAGTGACACTCGTGTCTTTTCTTAAATGTAAACTTTTATATTAATGAACCCAATTCTTTGTTCTAAAGTAAAACGTAGAAAATAGGTGCAGGAGGAGGCCATTTGGCCCTTCGAGCCAGCACCGCCATTCATTGTGATCATGGCTGATCGTCCCCCATCAATAACCTGTGCCTGAATTCTCCCCGTATCCCTTGATTCCACTAGCCCCTAGAGTTCTATCTAACTTTCTCTTAATCCATCCAGTGACTTGGCCTCCACTGCCCTCTGTGGCAGGGAATTCCACAAATTCGCAACTCTCTGGGTGAAAACTTTTTTTCTCACCTCAGTCTTAAATGGTCTCCCCTTTATTCTAAGACTGTGGCCCCTAGTTCTGGACTCGCCCAACATTGGGAACATTTTTCCTGCATCTAGTCCTTTTGTACTCAGCTGTTTTTGTGGAGATGCTGGAAGAATGAATTTACTGGAAGAATGAATTTACTGGGTGAATTTTTCCTGTTACATTGGGCTGTAGTGCGTGAGTGCCACTATTGGCGATAAGGCTATTAATATTGTTTTTATTATCATTTTTGTATGACCTGTAAATATCAGTCTCATCTTGGGAACCAATTGCAGAATTACAGAGCCTGCTAATGTAATGTATTGAATCAGTTACCTTCATTAAAACTGTTTACCTTAGCGGCCTTCACTATAAATATTAATTTAATTATTTTCTGGTGCCTGATTGAGTCAAGTTCTCAGAAATATGCTCTTTCTGCCACAGCAGTTATGGTTTTAAAATCGACGAATAAAACACGCAACGTTGGGAATAATATTGGCATTTTTCGTTCTTATTGGAAGTTTATTTTCCACAGAAGTGCCAGTACTTTAGCTTGTACATCAGGAGTAAATTTCCTGATTTTTTATTTCTGGACATCAAACACAGATCTAAAGCAGAAAACGCTGGAAGAGTCCACTATCAGCTGGAGAAAGAATGCCATTACTGCTTTGACAACTTCCCGTTTCCTGTATTTTCCACAAAAGAAAATGTAATCACAACCACAATTGTGTTGTGCAGTTATTAACTGCTGAAATAATACATGATGGAATTTTATGATGTCTGTAATTCAAATCATTATTTCTAATTTCAATGCTAACATGAGAAAATGCTAGTGAATGAAAGACCACAGTATTTATTTATATTGATGCCAATCGCATTTCCTCCTTTGTACTCGGCCACCTTTCCCGACAGTTTTTTGCAAAGTAATTTTGTGCGTTAATCTTCCGCGTGATCTTTTACTCTTCCGTTCTTTTCACTTTCTCCCTTGTTGAACTTCTGCCGTGATCAATCGATCAGTGTTTTCAAGAAATGCGTTCCAAAACATTGATGTAAAACGCAGCCCATTACAATAAATATACTTTGAACATTGAATTCTCCCAGTTTTGCTAGCCCTTGCTTTCTCCTCCCCTTCCTTAACCCCCGAGCTGCCTCCTCCCATCCCCCCCGCCCTCGGGCTCCTCCTCCTACCTTTTTCCTTCCTTCCTTCTTTCCCCCCACCCCCCATCAGTCTGAGGAAGGGTTTCGGCCCGAAACGTCGCCTATTTCCTTCGCTCCATAGATGCTGCTGCATCCGCTGAGTTTCTCCAGCTTTTTTGTGTACCAGCAAGAATTGGTCAGTTTGAAGAAGGGTCATTGCAATTGCAAGGTGTTTAAGAAGGAAATAGGCAACGTTTCGGGCCGAAACCCGGAAGGGTTTCGGCCCGAAACGTTGCCTATTTCCTTCGCTCCATAGATGCTGCTGCACCCGCTGAGTTTCTCCAGCATTTTTGTGTACCTACAATAAATATACTGACTTGAATCAATGCAAATGACACCATGTATAGCTCTTGCAACACCGCATATGACTCCATACAAATTACTCCATGTAAAGCAATTAAGATGTTTAAATGTGTAGAAAGGAACAGCAGATGCTGGAATATTCCAAAGTGTATTGTCTTTCCACTGACTGGATAGCACGCAACGAAAGCTTTTCACTGTATTTTGGTACACGTGATGATAAACTAAACTAAACTCCACTCAACTCAAGATGGACACAAAGTATTGGATTAACTCAGCAGTCTTGTTTAAGAAGGAACTGCAGATGCTGGAAAATCGAAGGTAGTCAAAAATTCCGGAGAAACTCAGCGGGTGAGGCAGCATCTATGGAGCGAAGGCAATAGGCGACGTTTCGGGTCGAGACCCTTCTTCAGACCTTAAAGGGCCTGTCCCACTTGGCCGTCATTGAGATGGCGCGCGAAGATTTTGTACATCCCAAAATCCTGGGGAGCCGCGCGCGACTGCGCGTCACTGCCTATGTCATCATGCACCATGCCCGCGTAATGCGCACCTAGCGCATAATGTGCGTGCCATGACGTGTAAATGATGTCGTGTAAATTAGCGCAAATGACGGCCAAGTGGGACAGGCCCTTAACTCAGCAAGTTAGGCAGCATCTCTGGAGAAATAGGATGGGTGACGTTTCGAGTGAAGACCCTCCTTCCCAACCCGAAACGTCACCCATTCTTTTTCTCCAGAGATGCTGCCTGACCCGCTGAGTTACTCCAACACTATGTGTCTGTCTAAAATTTTTAAACGACAGCTCTAAACCTGCACCTTTATTTTCGATTTGTCTTTGTGATCTAGTTAGTAACTATCAAGGTCTAGACCAGGCTCCATGTTGCCCCGTATCTGCCAGCTTTGTAGGACTGATTAGGATCAGGTGGGTGTCAAGGTAATGCCATGTTTGGATTGAACAAGCTGATAATTGTTGGAACATGGGGATAACAACAAGGATGAGTTGAGAGAGATGGAAACTGAACCATCGTACCATCAACTAAAGAGCTGTCCTGATCTTCTATCTACTTCATTGAAGACACTCGGACTATCTTTGATCGGATTTTACTAGTTTTATCTTCCACAAAACGTTATTCACATTATTCCATTTATCATGTATGTGTACACTGTAAATGGTTCGATAGTAATCCTGTACACTGTAAAAATGGCTCGATAGTAATCCTGTACACTGTAAATGGCTCTGTATAGTAATCCCGATAGTAATTCTGGATAACACGCAACAAAAGCTTTTCACTGTACCTCAGTGCACGTGACAATAAACTAAACTCAAATGGGCCATGACATCAAAAGTTGCTTTCTTTATGCTTAATAGAGCATTTATTTCTTGGAAAATAAATAAGAACTGAAATATTTTCAGTTCTTATTTATTTCTCAAGAAATAAATCCTGAAATATAACCCCTTTTTTTTTCAATGCATACAACTCCTGTGTGCGATTTAAAATGCACTGTACAGTAACGGCTGTAGTCCACTGTATATTATGTGTGATCGCTGCAAGAACTGACAAGCTCACCGATTTGATTTACAGTCTCTGGTAGTGCTGACTTTAATGTAATGAGGGCTTAGAATTATTTAGTCGCCGATTATCATTTACAAATTCAGACTGGTGGGTGTTCCTGTCCAATTTATAAGTTGATTGTGACGTCTGCTAAAAATCTGAAACCCGCGAACCACTCTAAAATAAAGAGTATGCTGAACAGAAATGATGCTGTAAATCAAAAACCAACTCTGTTCACGCCTTCATATACTGTCATTGTCAAGTGGCGATACTGGATATGCAATAAAATTTCAAGTGACTATTGTTTCTCCTGCCAATAGGCAGTAGAGTTTATCAACGTCCATGGGTGATCATTGTCTCTGTTGAATAATTGTTTAAGAAGGAACTGCAGATGCTGGAAAAATCGAAGGTAGACAAAAATGCTGGAGACTGCCTTCGGAGAGAGGAGGAGAACTTCTTCAAAGTAGGCATACCTTGAGGAGATTTCGCAGTGGAGTAGACGAAATGTTTAAGAAGGAACTGCAGATGCTGGAAAAATTGAAAAAAGTCTCTGTTGAAGTTGATTCCCGACCCTGAAATCAAAGCATTTCATTAGAATGTCAAAAAGCCAATTGCAAGAATGTTATTTATTTCTCCTTATCATTTAAATTTTATAAATATACTACACTGATGAGAAAAGCGGTGAAGTTATAGAGTATAGGAATGGCTCTTCTTCCCCTCTGTTATCAGGTGTCTGAACGGTCCTTCCACTTCCAGTTTAGTTAATTGCCAAGTGCACCGAGTTACAGCGAAAAAAAATTCGCTGAATGCTATCCAGTCAGTGAAAAGACAATACATGATTCCAATCAAGCTAATTACAGTGTATAGATACTAGATAAGGGAATAATGTTTAGTGCCAGGTAAAGCCGGCAAAGTTCGATCAAGGATAGTCCGAGGGTCACCAATGAGGTAGATAGTGGTTCAGGACTCCATAGTTCAGCTTCCATAAGCTAGGGTACTGTCCAATTCACCTCTACCACGTTGCGGATATTGGACTTTGTCTCTGGAAATGTTGCATTACAATGCTGAGAACCAAAGATCCTACAGCAAGCAAGATAGTCCACTCGATGAAAATGACCTAGTATGGTCATGGGCAGATTCGCGGGTAATTTCAGGCCCCATTTCCGTAAACGGCTTCTGTCTCCGAACCAAAGATCCCATAGCGGAGCAAAGATACTAGTGTGGAGACGGAAGCCGGTTACGGAAACATCCTCGTAAAAATAAAAGTTATTTGGTAAAAGTCTTCTCCTTTTCAGAATTTAAATTTATTAACACAAACTGTTCCCGCGCAACGTTGATTACACTGTGAGTCGGGTCAGGTTGGGTTACGGAAATGGATGAAAAAAAGGCCCACGTTACGCTCCGTTGCGTACTACACGTCAGCCCATTGCATTTAGCAGGAGTGATCTATCTTGCTCCGCTACAGGATCTTTGCTGAGAACTATATTCTGCACTCTGTATCTTCCCCTTTGCTCAACCTACTGTACTTGAGTTTGGCTTGATTGTATTTATGTTTAGTGTTATCTGATGGCATGCAAAGCAAAGCTTCTCGCTGTACCTTGGTACATGTGGCATTAATATACCCAAAGCTAGTAGTAGCCTGGATTTTGTAAGTGCTTCTCTTATCAGTCAATTTTTGCCCCATTTAAACCGTATGCAATTTTGATATTTCCGCACAAACACACAGCTCCCAAATCAGCAGCAGAATAGGACCAGGGGGCACAGCCTCAGAATAAAAGGACGTCCCTTCAGATTGGAGATTTCTGAAGTGCATGCCAGGCTTTTGTCAGGATTCGAGCTTTCAGACCGGGAAAGTGGCTGAGCCAGCATTAACAATATTGAATGTTTAAGAAGGAACTGCAGATGTTGGAAAAATCTAAGGTAGACACAAATGCTGGGGAAAGTCAGCAGGTGAAGCAGCATCTATGGAGCGAAGGAATAGGTGACGTTTCGGGTCGAGACTCGCGTTCCATCGCTATGTTGGCTGATGTGCAGTCAATGTACCACTAACTTATCTGCACTGACAGTTCAGAGGATGTTAACCTTCATGTGGCACTACCCAAAGAAGCAGCAATATTTCTTGGCCAACATTCCATACTCAACTAGCATGCTTACCTCAGTGAATGTCAGCAGGGCCCAGACCTAAACTGTCACCCATCTCCAGAGAGATGTTGCCTGACCCACTGAGTTGCTCCAGCACCGTGTCTATCTCCAGCAGCCAAAAGATCAGTAAAAGAGACAAAGTGCTGGAGTAACTCAGCGGGTCAGGCAGCATCTCGGGAGAAAATGAATAGGTAACGTTTCCAGTCCGAACCCTTCTTCTCATAGTTGATTTCATTTGAGCATAGTTTATTGTCACGTGTACCGAGGTACAGTGAAAAGCTTTTGTTGCGTGCTAACCAGTCAGCGGAAAGACAATACATGATTACAGTCGTGCCATCCACAGTGTTCAGATACATGATATTGGGAATAACGTTTAGTGCAAGATAAAATCCAGTAAAGTCCGATCAAAGATAATCCGAGGGTCTCCAATTAGGTAAATGCTGCCTGACTGACCTTCTCTGAAGAAGTGTCCTGTCCCGAAACATTCCCTAATCATGTTCTCCAGAGATGCTGCTTGACTCACTGAGTTCTCCAATACTTTGTGCGTTCTTTATAAACCAGCCTCTGGAGTTCCTTGTTTCGCCAAGATATCAGTGGCTTTTGTGGAGGGGTATTGCCACACAATGGTGGCCATACTTGCCTTATGTGACTGCACTTGAGCAAAAATGTGTTTTCTTTTTAATATAAGAAGCCTGGGTTTAACGTTAAAAGTCTTGAATATCTTGCTTACATTAATTTAAATTCAAATGTTTGTTTAATCAGTGGAGGAGAGGTCGCCTCTTGGGATTATTAAGCCAGGCAGAACTGCATTAGCAGTTTACTTGAGGCTCAAGTAACACATGGGTTAATAATTGTTAGTAATTCTGTTCCCTTGAATAGTCAGACGCTGTTACTCCTGCAAACTAGTTATTCCTTAGTGTCATCAGCATTTGCTTAAACAAAAAGGTCTATTTTTTAAAAAGATAACAAAAAAAATAAAAGGAAACCTGACAATTCTTTGTTGCGGTTTTATATATTTTTAAAATTGACTTAATGGGATTATGATGGTGACATTCTTTGAGAAACAGATATTTCTTCAGCCAGGACTATGCCAGGTGTCATTATAAAGGTCATGAAATGAGTCTCTTTGAAATTTAATGTAAGGTATTGTATCCGTTTATTAGGTTTTATTTTGTGGAGCGGTTATGATGTTGAAACAGTGACAATAATGGCACCATCAGTCGTAGGGAGATTGAAATGCAAGGCAAATTACTCTGTGAACTTTATGTATTCTCTGTGAAGTGACCTTCAACTATTCTTTGGCAACTATTTGAAATATATTTTATCAAATCTGCAGATAATGTGTAATTAGATTCCAGAACTACTGTACGTGATTTTGATTTGTAATGTGAGGTCTGATTCAAATGCAGCAGGCAATTAAAGACTGAAGGGAAGTTCCATTGGGTTTTTATAACCTGCAGTTCATTTTCCCCTCACTTTTTATTTTGTCTTTCATATTCATCGCCAGTGTTTTTACTGGTAAAATATTTCTGAAACGTGATCTTTTGATCTTAGTGGCCGATATTAAAAAATAATTGTATTTTAAATATTATTTTTGACACTTAAAATTTTGGAGACGGAGCAATTATTCTGTTTATTTTCAAATAATTCCAGTCTCTTGTTTAAATTGGTGCTTGGAATAATAATCACCTGTCTTAGCCGCACTTTTGACCATGAATCTGCCCAGATAGACGCATCCAGATATTGTCGTTGCCCAAGAGTTTCCATTTTTTGTTCTGAAAATAGCTTTCATATTTGACTTGAATTGCACGGATCAACACTTTACAATAGACTGGGTCTAACGACTCTGTTACAATCATACTTTTTTAAAAAAGAAATATTTTACATTAGCAAAACCAGAAGGAAGATATTAAGGTGCAGGATGTATCTCTTTACAGCATAAACAGGCAGGTTGGTCTCGCAGCAATACAATGCCTTGACAGTGGGGAAACCCAGCCTTACAGTAAATATTGTTCATATCAAATCAGAATACAAGAATTGGCCTTAACATACCGTGTACTGTTTTGGGGTTCTGATTTGAAAAATCACATGGCATTTTGTTTCCATTTATGGTCCTGATTTCTGCCATCATGCTTATAATTAGAACCTGCTTTTTGTTTAAATTCTAGCCACAAAACAAAAGTTTTGCTTTCCAGCTTACCAAGCCGTCTGCTGAAACAGATGTACTTGACGTTTGAATGAGAACAATTTTTAATCTTTGTTTTAACACAGCAAGTCTACTTTAAGATCCTGCTTCACTGCTTTTAAGATCCCTATTGGTATGGCTTAAATTATTTTAAAAATGGTAATCATTAGCGTCTATACAATGATCTTCTTGACTATAAACTCTGCTGTAATACAATATTTTTTAATTCAATGTACCAGACCATAATTAATGTCTTATGTATATTATAATTCTAGAGATATTCATTTTGCAAATTTTTTTTTAAACCAGGTATTGATTTCCAATTTGCATGTATCTTTTCTTAATCTTCAATTACTGTTGCCCGGAGGTGTGCTCTTGTCAAAGAGAAATTTTCCCTTAAATACTTTGCATGAAAAATCAAACTCATCTAATTAATTTACTTTACATTCTGCCTTGTACTTTTTGGGACAGGTTTAGATTTTTTTTTTTTACATTTCGTTGTCTTTTTCAAGTAAAGAGATTTTTTTAGTTTTTATTTTTTTATAAATATGTTGCCGAATGTAGAGAAATCACAGGGTAATAGTTTACTGGAGCAGAGATCCAAAGTGTCAGAACAGGGTAATGGCCCCAGAAGAGCTGGGGAAAATAAAATGGAGCGCACTATGTTCGGAAACCGTATTAATTGATTCACAGCGGCATTTGAGGGAGGTTTTGTTGGGGTTCTCAGTGTTGCTAAAGCTAATTGAGATTGTCCATACTCTGAGAATAAATGTGAATAAAAATTAAATACTCCAGTGATGAAAATATGTTACCAAACAGTTCAGAAATTGGTACAGTAATAAATCATATATTTTTTTAAAACTTTTATTGATTTGTGGTTCGATTATTTTATATAGATTTCATTGTAGGTTATAGAATATATAAGCATGCGTGCGTGTGTGTGTGTTTATTTTAGAAACAAGATTTTATATATGTTTATACATTATTTAAGATATTTGTGTTTTGGTGCTAAGATGAGCTAAATTGTATGTTAAAAACATAATTATTTAATTCTTCTCGATAAGTTGTGTGAAAATTAATTGATAAATAGACAAGACTAAGGAGATGACCAAACATCTGTGATGAATATTTTTGAGTACATTTGTGATTGAAAAAGTTGAAAGTAGAAAGTCAAGAAATTATACTCTTTTCCCCACTTCTGAGCAATAGATTAAGAAAACGTTTTTGCCCCCTCTCCTTTCAAAAATAGGCATGGGTTATGGTTGACAATCTAAATGTTGTGGGTGTAACTAATACAGTAGTCCTTCCATGTATTTTTTTTTAACCAGGGGATGTTATTTTATAGAAGACTTTATGAGTGTTAATGCATACATGCAGGTTCTATTTTGCTGCTGCCTCATGGTGCCAGAAACCTGGGTTCATTCCGGACCTAGGGTGCTGTCTGTGTGGAGTTTGCACGTACTCCCTGTGAGTACCCCTGTAGGTTCCTTCCAGATTAGTTTAGTTTAGTTTAGTGATACAGTGTGGAAACAGGCCCATCAGCCCACCGAGTCTGAGCCGAACAGCGATCGCCACACATTAACACTATTCTACACACACTAGGGACAATTTGCAATTGTACCAATCCAATTAACCTACATACCTGCACGTCTTTGGAGTGCGGGAGGGAAACGAAGATCTCGTGAGAAAACCCACGCAGGTCACGGGGAGAACGTACAAACTCCGTACAGACAGCACCCGTAGTCAGGATCGAACCCGAGTCTCCGACGCTGTAAGGCAGCAACTCTACCGCTGTGCCACCGTGCCGCCCATTCAAGTTTCCTCCCACATTCCAAAGAGATGCGGGTGAGTAGGTTAATTGGCCCTCTGTAAATTCCCGCTAGTGTGTATGGAATGGATGCAAAAAGTGGGATAACATAGAACTAGTGTGAATGGGTGATCGATCTATGGTTGGCATGGACTCGGTGGGCCAAGAGCCTATTTCCATTGTGTGTCTTTAAAAAAAAGACTCCAGATGTATACTTTTTTTCACCCAATGTATGCTGTTGAACTTGGAAGAAGGAAAGGGTTTATTTCTTTGGGATATGTTAGGATTAGAAGAATCTAAGCATAGTGTTGTAAGGAGCTGAGTTATAGAGATATAGATTCATGGAGCACGGCCCTTTGAAGCAACTTGCCCATGCTGACCAATATCCCCCATCAACACCAGTCCCACCTGCCGGGACCTGTCCAAATGTATTTTAAATGTCGCTATAGTACTTGCCTCAACTACCTCCTCTGGCAGCTCGTTCCATACACTCACCATCCTCTGTGTGAAAAAGCTGCTTCTCAGGTTCCTATTAAACCTTTCCCTTCTCATCTTTAATTCACAAGGTTAATTGCCGGGATGGCGGGACTGTCAAATGCCAAAAGAATGGAGCAGCTGGGCTTGTACACTCTGGAATTTGGAAGGATGGAAGGGGATCTTATTGAAACATACAAGATTATTAAGGGTTTGGACACGGTAGAGGCAGGAAACATGTTCCTGATGTTGGGGGAGTCCAGAACCAGGGGGTACAGTTTAAGAATAAGGGGGAAGCAATTTAGAATGGAGATGAGGAAAGACATTTGCACCCAGAGAGTTGTGAATCTGTGGAATTCTCTGCCTCCGAAGGCAGTGGAGGCCAATTCTCTAAATCCTTTCAAGAGAGAGCTAGATAGGGCTCTTAAAGATCGTGGAGTCAGGGGATATGGGGAGAAGACAGGAACGGGGTACTGATTGTGGATGATCAGCCATGATCACATTGAATGGCGGTGCTGGCTCGAAGAGACAAATGGTCTCCTCCCATGTCTATTGTCCATTTAAACCCAATGTCCTCTGGTTCTTGAATTTGCTACTCTATGTGAATTCACCCTATCTATCTATCCCCTCATGTTAGAGAAAGAAGCCATCTTAATTGTTCTTCTTTGCAAATGTATCCTGAAGTTTCCTTGTTCAGGAGTCGAGGTTGTAATTGGACCTTTGCTCGGTTGTATCTGGGACAGAGCGACGTGTGTACAGTTTCACATGCCAGTGCATGTTGCTGCATGCCGAACGACTGCATGTCATCCGTTGTCATTCAGCCGTTTCTTTCTCCTGGAGATGCCAGACAGCAGGCGCCAGTCTGTTTGGTCTTTTCACCGTGATTGCTGCAAGAATGCCAGCCCACTGTGTGGATGGCACGTAACCCAGCAGATAAGTGGGAGCGTGTGGGACAAATTAGGCACATTGTCATATCTTAAAGGAAAAAATGCTTGCTACATGGAGGTTCAAACAGAATTTCTCCAAAGGCTTTTTGCACCAATCACTTAAAGAAAAACAACGGGCGAGTCAAAAGAAATTTCAGTTTTAACAGTAGAAGACAAGGAACTGCAGATGCTGGTTTGCAAAAAAAAAAAAAAGATGCAAAGTGCTGGAGTAACTCAGCAGGTCAGGCAGCATCTCTGTAAAACGTATAAAGACGTACAGGTTTGTAGGCTGATTGGCTTGGTATCATTGTAAATTGACCATAGCATGTGTAGGATAGTGTTAGCGTGCAGGGATCTCTGGTTGGCGCAGACTCAATGGGCCGAAAGGCCAGTTTCCACACTCTCTCTAAACTAAACTAAACAGTGTCGGGAATGAAGAAGGCTCCCAAGCCGAAACGTCACCTATCCATGTTCTCCAGAGATGCTGTCTGACCCGCTGAGTTACTCCAGCACTCTGTGTCTTTTTCAGTTTTAGCTTCCTAACTAATGTTTCTTTTGATAGCTGGGATTCCATTAAGTACCTTTTAAAAATGAGAATAAATTAATAATGAGAAATTTTGTGTTGTTTTAATCTCCTGTTGCAGACTTCTTGATGCAGAATTTCTCTTTTCTAATGCAAACAATTATTCTCTTTAGGGTGGTAAACAGCTTAATTTTCCTTTGCACTAAAACTGATCCTGTGCAGCGTTTTACATTGTTGTCACTTGAGTAGGCGATGATTTCATGCATTATAAGAATAATTCAGCTTCAGAAATGTTTATTTGTCGTTTCTGTACCGGATATGAACCGGAGCAATGAGATTCTTACTTGCTGCAGCTTTAAAGGCACATTAGATGCAAGAAACTATTATCGGTTGTTCTAAGTAAGCCAGACAGCGATAGTTTAAAAAAAAACTAAAGTTGGTAGGGCAATCATTATAGTGCCAATTTTGTAATTGTTCATAAGTTATAGGAGCAGAATTAGGTCATTCGGCCCATCAAGTCTACTCCGCAATTCACTCATGGCTGATCTATCTTTCCCACTCAACCCCATTCTCCTGCCTTCTCCCTGTAGCCCCCGACACCTTTACTAATCAGGAATCTGTCAATCAGTGCTGAGGTAGGGGTGGGGTTAGGTTTTACTTTAGATACACAGTGTCGAAACAGGCCCACCGGGACCGCGCAGACCAGCGAGCACCCCCGCGCACTAACACCATTCCACACACACTAGGGACAATTTACAATTTCACAGAAGCCAATTAACATGCAAACCTGTACGTCTTTGGAGTGTGGGAGGAAACCAGAGCACCCAGAGAAAACCCAGGCGGTCACAGACGGCGCCGGTAGTCAGGATCGAACCCGGGTCTCTGGTGCTGTGAGGCAGTAACTCTACCGCTGAGCCACTGGGCCGACCCTGTGCAGAGTGGTTAACTCTGGTTGTTGGGAAGAAGCTGTTCTTAAACGTGAAGGTAATGGTTCTCAGGCTCTCCTGTACCATCTTCCTAAAGATAGCAACAAAAAAGGGCTTGGTCAGGGGAGTGAGGGTTTTTGATGATATTAGCTGCCTTCTTGAGCAGATCCCTTCGATGGTAGAGAGGTCAAAGTACCTGTGATAGACCGGGTAATGTCCACCATGTGTTTGCAGTCTCATTTGTCGCTGAACATTCGTATTAATGAACCAGGCCATGATGCACTATACATTTGTAGATGTTCAATAGAGTATTTGGTGACTTGCCGAATTCCCTCATACTTCTGAGGAAGTGGAGGCGTTGGTGAGCTTTCTTGATGATTGCATCACTGTGCGGAGCCTAGATGTGTACACCCAGGACCTGAAGCTGTCGACTCTACACCACCTTCCCGCCAATGAAGACAGGTGCATCATTCCAAGTATTTCCCTTCCTGAAGTATTTATTCCCAGCATTCTGTATCCGTTCCCGTCCAAAATATGTTTGCCTGAGTCCAATTTTTTAAATACTTAGCCTGGGTTCCCTGGAGACATTTATATTCTCCATTTGGTTAAAAATTGAACTCTGCAAAACAATGTCAACACATTTTTAATAAATGATCCAAATTTCCAAGATGTTCGCTTGGAATTTTGCTGTACGAAAACGTTTGGCAACTTCAAAGCTTTTGCATTTTCTCATAGCATTTTGTTGTTTGTTTGACTTTTTAACTACTAACGAGATTAGTTTGCTTGCTACAATAAAGGAAGTTGTCATTGTGCTGCTGTAGTCAGCTGGGAATATGAATTCTAGTCTTGTATGCAAACCATTGTTTTTTTTAAGAGTATGGAAAGAACATTTAAAGATTGGCTCCGTACGTCTCGTTAACATTAGTAGCTGGGAATATGCATTCTAGTCTTGAATTCAAGGCATTGGTTTCTTTAGATTATTATTGGTAAAGAAAATTTCGAGGTTGGCTCAGGACATCTAGTGTACCATCAGCAACTGGGAATATACATTCTCGTCTTATGTGCAAAGCATTGGTTTCTTGGTCTGAAGAAGGGTCTCGACCCGAAACGTCACCTATTCCTTCGCCCCATAGATGCTGCCTCACCCGCTGAGTTTCTCCTGCATTTCTGTCTACCTTCGATTTTTCCAGCGTCTGCAGTTCTTTCTGAAAGGTTTTATTTGGAGAATTATTTGTAAGGAAAATTTAGGAATGGGTTCAGTACATCCAGTTAACATTAGAAATAGTTCAAAAAGAAATGTTAATTTTGTACCACAGTGTGAGATTTTTAAGGCTGGATCAAGACCTAGGCAGGGTATTATTTCAACACTTTTTAATTCTGTTTAAAATAATTCCGATATTATTTTAGTTTTTGAGGCATAAATTTAAAAGGAAAAGTTTTTCTGTGTCCAAAAAAGTTCCCAGACAAAAGTGACAAAATCTCATGAAGTGACAAGTTGTCCTTTTAAATAGCGCGATTTGTTTGAATTATATCTTATTTCGGACAAGACGCAGGCAGGTTCCCCCCCCCCCCCCCCCCCATTCTGCGCTGTGGATTTTGGTAGTTTTAACGTCTTGTTTTCCTCAATTGTTATCATGTATTTTGGACCAGTGGCCAAATGTCCGTTAGATGGAATCTCAAATAATTACTCCAGATAGTCCCCCATTATTTTAATCAAGGTTTAAAACGCATTGTAAGCACGTAAGCTTGTTTTATTTCTTCAAACTGTTTAAGCCTTTGAAGTGCAGATGAAACATGGATTTTTTTGCCACAGCGATGGTGATTTTATAAAATTACAAGCTGGTAGCAATTGAAATGCAGTGGAAATAATGTTTCCATTGATCTTCGCAAGTAAATGCTTTTTAAATTATTTTTTTTCTCTTCCTCCCCTTTTCGAGGGAGAGTTTTTTAGTGCCATTGCCGTTGGATCTGGAGACTCGAAATTTCTTTGACCTTTCAGATGAACCCATCCTGAACGTAAACATTTTCTTGACACAGTTAGAAAAGGGGCCAGCAGATCTGGAGAGTATTAGTGGTGCTATATTTTGAGGGAAGTGAGGTCCCCAGGTAATTTGGTGGAGTTCCTTTCCAAACCACAGTGCGTTCGGCTACATTTTTTTGAAAGTAGCATAAAGGGTTCACTGCCAATGCCTCTTCAGCTTTTTGAACTGTGATTAGTTGAAAACTTAATTACGCATTGCCTTCGCCATGAACCTAGCCCAACACAGTGCAACTTCAATACAGTCTTTGTACATTTGATTTCCAGCAGAAACTTGGCTGCTAATTTCTTGCAGTCTAAATTATGCCAAAATATAAATTGAGAACAATACCATGCAGAGAGCTCGCAGTGCCCTTCAGGAACTATAGTTTGCTTTCTTAATTTACTGCAAAGTTTATGAAGTAGTCTGGTTTAGTTTAAATATAGCACGTCCCATCTAATTTCATAATCTGCGAGTGGTGCTGATGGCAGTTATGCATGATACAATTAATCAACCTTTGCAATGATATTTTTTGGTTCACATTCCCTATCCTTGGCCAAATCAGCGCGGTCTGTAAATACGAAAGGACAGAATGAATAATGTCATTATAATGTCAACAGAAGACTTTATTTGAAATCAAAGTTGCTTGTTCCTTTCCCACCCTCTGATGTCCATGTAGAGCAATCTTGTGTTTGTTTAAAGCAATTTGCATTGTTGGAGAAGTACAGTCTTTGAAGGCCCCACTGATCTGAAGACAAAAAGTATTATTCAAAAGAGAAATCGATCAGAGGTCCAAGTTCTTCAATTAGTTATGTGCTCTTGAGCATAACTACGTCTTGTTAATCTAGGTGGGTAGGTACTCCCACAATGGGAAAACAATGGATAGTGGCAAAGGGGTGCAGCTGGTGGCGCTACTGCCTCACAGCGTCAGAGACCAGGGTTCGATCCTGACCTCGGGAGCTGTCTGTTTGCACGTTCTCCCTGTGACCATGTGTGTTTCCTCTGGGTGCTCCGGTTTCCTCCCACGTTCAAAGATGTGCGGGTGTGTAGATTAATTTCTAAATTGCCTCTAATATGTAGGGAGTTGGTGAGAAAGTGGGATAACATAGAACTAGTGTGAACGGGTGATCAATGGTCGGCATGGACTCTATAAAAAATGTTAAAATAGGATTTTTTTTTTTAACGGATCATATGCATTTGACCCCTCATTCCTCTAAACCTGTCCAATCCATGTACCTGTCTCAATGTTTCTTAAACGTTGCAATCGCACCTTCCTCAAATACCTCCTACGGCAGCTCGTTCCATACACCCACCACCCTTTGAATAAAAAAAAATATCCCCCAGGTCCTTATTGAATCTCCCCCCCCCACCTTAAACCTATGTCCTCTAGTTCACGATTCCCTTATTATTGGCAGGAGACTCTCTGCGTTTACCTAATCTATTCCTCTCATGATTTTGTACACCTCCGTAGGAACACCCCTCGTCCTCCTGCGCTCAAAGGATAGAGTGCTAGCTTGCTCAACCTCTACCTATAGCTCAGGCCCTCGCATGGAGTTTTATCCAAATCAACCTGGCGATTTTAAGGCCTCTACCTAGTTTGTGATTGGAATATTCTCCTTTTGTCATTTTACAGACTTTAAATCCTAATTTTCACAGCAAATACCGTTTTACTAAAAGGTTAAAAAAAATGAATTGCAAACCATTGTGCGGGGATTCTTATTTTTAAATATACAGCTGAAGACTGAATTTGTTGATAACCCAGTCAACCCACTGGTACATCCCTACAAGGGCTGACTGGCAGATCAGAGAGGAGCAGCAAGACTTGAAAGAAAGAGAAAATCTTTTAAAATAATCAGTTACACATATAAAAGAGAAAGTGAAGAAAAGCAGCAAAATGAGGAGAAAAAATGATCCAAATTTAAGATTAATTAATGCAATTTAAATTTATTTCACTTGATTTTGTCCTGCAGCTAACTGGCCTTGACTATCATTATATTGTGTTTCTGTTTAAAGTTCGGTTTGACACAGAAGAGAAATATGATAGAAAAAATCTCCAGGAGTGACATTGTTTGTACTTTATAAGTCCATAACTTAACCCTTTTTTTATCACATATTTTCATGGACATAGAAACATAGAAACATAGACAATAGGTGCAGTAGGCCATTCGGCCCTTCGAGCCTGCACCGCCATTCAATATGATCATTACTGATCATCCAACTCAGTATCCTGTACCTGCCTTCTCTCCATACCCCCTGATCCCTTTAGCCACAAGGGCCACATCTAACTCCCTCTTAAATATAGCCAATGAACTGTGGCCTCAACTACCTTCTGTAGCAGAGAATTCCACAGATTCACCACTCCCTGTGTGAAAAATGTTTTTCTCATCTTGGTCCTAAAAGATTTCCCCCTTATCCTTAAACTGTGACCCCTTGTTCTGGACTTCCCCAACATTGGGAACAATCTTCCTGCATCTTCCTGAGATGTAGACCACAATATAGCTGGTCTACATCTCGGTTCTGTTTAGTTTATTGCCACATGTGCCGAGGTACAGTGTAAAGCTTTTGTTGCGTGCTGTCCAGTCAGCGGAGAGACAATACATGATTACAATCTAATTACATTTAGAGCGTATAGATACATGATAAGGGCATAACATTTCATGCAAGGTAAAGCCAGTAGAGTCCGATCAAAGATAGTCAGAGGTGGACAAAAATGCTGGAGAAACTCAGCGGGTGAGGCAGCATCTATGGAACGAAGGAATAGGTGACATTTCGAGTCGAGACCCTTCTTCAGATAGTCCCGAAACATCACCTATTCCTTCATAACTCGTGCCACTGGGTTGTTAGCTGCCCAAGAGAAGTGAATGAAAAGGGAATAACCCTAACCATAATCTTACCCTAAATACAGTTACTCTGTACTAAACCCAGGAATTATATTTTGCCAACATTTTTCTCCGGGTGCTCCGGTTTCCTCCCACAATCCAAAGTAGGTGAATCGGTTTGGTATAAATGTAAAATTGTCCCTAGTGTGTGTAGGATAGTGTTAGTGCGCGGAGATCGCTGGTCGGCGCGGACTAGGTTGGCCGAAGGGCCTGTTTCCACGCTGTATTTCTAAACTAAACTAAAAATAGCTAGATCGTATTGACTCTGGATCAGTATCTATTTAATGGGACATCCATCCAGCCTCTGTAAAGCTGTATTAATTATGATCGTATATACGCATGATGAGATGTGGCATGGATGGAGAGTGTTTCTCCTGCCAAGTTCATCCCAGCACTATGTAAATCAAACAGTAATTTATGAAAATTATGAAAATAATTTATATCAAATCAGTTGTAAATTGGTCACCATATCCAACTCAAATAAACAGAAGGAAGTCCGTATTCGAAGTGCTTGGTTTTTAAGTGAATAAATTGATTGTATTTTTATTCAAACAGAATATACATTACAAGGGAACCTCTGATTTTGACTCCCTATGTTCAGGACTGAAGAAGGGTCCCGACCCGAAATGCATCCTACCCATGTTCTGCAGAGATGCTGCCTGACCCGCTGAGTTAATCCTGCACCTTGTGTCTTTTTTTGTAAACCAGCATCTGCATTTTCTTGTCTGGCCATGAATCAGTTATTGGCCTCCATTACAAAGCAGTGCCAGACTGTAAAATAACATGTGCTCCTAGGTACATGATAGGCAGCATAGTGCGTGAGTACCTCAAACTCTTTTGTTTAAGAAGGAACTACAGATGCAGGAAAATCGAAGGTAGACAAAAATGCTGGAGAAACTCAGCGGGTGCAGCAGCATCTATGGAGCGAAGGAAATAGGCAACGTTTCGGGACGAAACGTTGCCTATTTCCTTCGCTCCATAGATGCTGCTGCACCCGCTGAGTTCCTCCAGCATTTTTGTCTACCTATTTCAACTATGTCTGTCATTCATGGGATTTTATAGTTATTGAGTCACTCAGTGTGGAAACAGGCCCTTCGGCCCAACTTGCCTACACCGACCAACATGTCCCATCTAGCTGTGTTTGGCCCGTATCCCTCTAAACCTATCCATGTACCTGTCTAAATGTTTCTTAAACGTTGCAATAGCACCTGCCTCAACTACCTCCTCTGGCAAACTCATTCATTAAACCCACCACCCTTTGTGTAAAAAAAAAGTTACCCTTCAGGTTCCTATTAAATCTTTCCCCTCTCACCTTAAACCTATGTCCCCTGTTTCTTGATTCCCCAACTCTGGATAAGAGAGTATTATATATATATATATCATGTTGGGATTTCATTTCATGCCTCTTTATGATTTTTCCACGATTAGATTAGATTAGATTAGATTCAACTTTATTGCCATTGCACAAATACGAGTACAGGAACAACAAAATGCAGTTTAGCATCTCATCAGAGTGCAGAGTAGTAAAATATTGGTTAAAACAATATGTACAATGTGGGTAAATTAATCTAGTGCATAGGCAAATAAATATATACAGATAAAAGGGTATAAAAGATAGCTAGCGTCGGGCCTGTGAGTTCAGCAGGGTAATGGCATTTTGTAAGAATGAATAAACCATGTGAAAATGTGATATTTCCTGGGAACATGAAAGATTTCCTGTGTCAAACATTACAACCAACTTCTGGAGAATTCAGACAGTGCAGCCTGCAAGGAAGGGTTAAATCGCGAAACCTTTATTTTTGCGTTCCAAAAAAAAAAAAATGTCCGAACTTTAATTGTTAGTAGGAAATTGTAACATACATTAAATGTTTCACCTGAATGAGAGTCAAATTCCTTTCTGCAAAAACAGATCATGTACAGTACTATGTCATCACTTGCTCAACTATAAAAAGCAATTTGTCATTCCTCACCCAATGTTTATTGTTTACTTTTCTCAGCTTGGCGCCAGGCGTTGCAAAAGCTGGGAGTTAAAAACATTTTGTTTTGGGGACGAGCACAGCCTGTGGTTTTGCCCTCGCTGGGATCAAAAGGAATCTTTTGTATAAACAATATGTAGTTGGTTGTGCTTCCTTGCTGAGGCATATGCATTACAAGCCAACCACAGCAAGATGTGGGCTTGGATGTCCCCTCTGCGTCTCGGTCTGTTGCAGTACTTTTTTTTCCTCGCTGTACATACCATAGACTTACGTTGGTGCCACTGTGACCTCGGGTAAGTATGCATGTGGTTCCACAATCATTTTCAGTGGTCCAAATCATTTAGCCTTCTCCCCTGTGATGTCATGCCGATCAAATGATTTAGCTGTACATTTTAAGTGCAGCTACTGAGCAAGCCTTCAAAGAGTCACCTTAATGATCGCCCTTTCCAAAATTGAAACTTATTAACCCTATAGGGATCACGGGAGTATTTTTTTAAACAAAGTGCATTGAATCGTACTCATTTGATCAACTCCAGTGAAAAAAAAAATCTTTCTTTGTGCTTGTAGCAATTATGAAATGATTCCGCCAGCAATGTTCTCTCTTGAGTCTAGTTTTTTTGGTTTTGTTTAGTTTATTATCGTCACGTGTACTGAGGTACAGTGAAAAGCTTTTGTGTACGTGCTGTCCAGTCAAAGAAAAGATCCAACTCGTGAACCACACACACGAGGGCAGTGGGGGCAGAAGAAGGGCATCGTTGGCGGGTTCTGGGCGGCAGCCTTCGTCCTCCCCCTGGCTTCGTTAAGTCTCTAGGCGATGGCGCTCCTCAAAGCTGCTGGCTGCTGTACGCACTGCTGCGCGCCAGCGTGTTCTGTCGCTGGCGCAGGCTTCCATTTGCTTGGGCGCAAGACCGCAACAGTGGAGATAGTCCTTGACGCAATCTTGGTACCGCTTCCTGGGATGCCCGCGGTTCCGTGGTCCCGGGGGAGAGCACACCGTAGAGGACCTGTCAAGGCATGCGGGCTTTATCCATCCTGGTGACGTGCCCAGTCCATCGGAGCTGTGCTTTGATGTTCATTGCCTCGATGCTTGTGAAGCTGGATCTGTCCAATACTTCTAGGTTGGGTACTTTGTCCTGCCAGCAAATGCCCATGATAGACTGCAATGCACAGTGCATAGATGCGATAAAATACACAACCTTTAATGTAAGATAAAGTACAATTAAAGGCAGTTCGATGGTCTCCTATGAGGTAGATAAGACCGCTCTCTCGCGGATGAGAGGGCTGTTCAGTTGCCTGATAATAGCTGGGAAGAAACTGTCCCTGAAACTGGAGGTGTGCGTTTTCAAACTTTGTTCCTCTTGAAGGTGCAGAGAGTGGTAAACACAAACCAATCCTCACAAGCGCATCACTTCCTTCCATCCAGTCCATCGTCACGGCGTTTGTATCAGGAAGGCAGGAAGTATTGTCAAGGATGCTTGCCATTCTGACCATGCCCTCCTTTCACCTCTATCTTCTGGGAGAAGATACAGGAGTTTGAATTCCTGGCTTTCCAAATTCAAGAACAGTTTGTTCCCCATTCCTCCAAAGACTCCTTCAACACAACCTTAACAGAAGAGCTGCCACATACTCTTACTGTTAACTCTTCTGCATCCACTTATTCTAATATTGTACATTGTATGTACTGCTTCAGATAGCATAAGAGTCTATGCACCATTCAACCAGTTTGCATTCGTTGTTATCTCGATCTCTGCCATGTACACTGGGCGGCATGATGGCGCAGTGGTAGAGTTGCTGCCGCACCGCGCCAGAGACCCGGGTTCAATCCTGCCCACGGTTGCTGACTGTGCGGAGTTTGTACGTTCTCCCCGTGACCTACCTGGGTTTTCTCCATGTGCTCCGGCTTCCTCCCACACTCCAAAGACGTACAGGTTTGCAGGTTAATTGGCTTCGGTAAAAATTGTAAATTGTCCCTAGTGTGTGCAGCATAAGAGCTAGTGTGCGGGGAATCGCTGGTCGGCGTGGACCACGGTGGGCAGAAGGGCCTGTTTCCATGCTGTTATGTCTAAACTAAACTAAACTGCTGTTGACTCCATGAGATTCATGTGAACAAGGAATCTCTTTGCACCCTCGTGTACATGACAGCGAATTAATATGAATCTGAATCACTGCCTTTGCAAAAATTGGAAATAATTGCAACATTTAGGAAAGCTGGATATTTGTAAAATATGGTGGAGAGTTGTTCACAAAGAGTGAAAGAAACTTACTGAAATTAATTCCTATTTCACTTTATCAATGATTGTACTTGCCAATTACGGCAAACCATGAATGAAGTATGGATCTGTTCCCTAAAATCCTTACCAGAAAAACCATAATTACCTTTTGTAGGGTCTCGACACGAAACGTCACCTCTTCCTTTGCTCCATAGATGCTGCCTCACCCGCTGAGTTTCACCAGCATTTTTATCTACCTTCAGTAAATGACTTTATAGACACTTTAGTTCAGAGATACAGTATGGAAACAGGCCCTTCGGCCCACCGAGTCCATGCCGACCCACAATCACTATCTTACACACCAGGGGACAATTTGCAGAGGCCAATAAACCTACAAACTTGCACGTCTTTGAAGTGCGGGAGGAAAAACCGGAGCACCCGGAAAAAATCCCATGCGATCACAGGGAGAACGTGCAAACTCCAGACAGTCAGCACCTGTAGTCAGGGTCGTACCCGGGTCTCTGGCGCCCTAAGGCAGCAACTCTACCTCTGCGCCACCGTGCTGCTTATGAACAGAACTGATCTAATCCACTTTTGGGTTGTAAATACTCAAAAATATATTTAAGGAAACTGTGAGCAGTACTGTTTCAATTGACTTATTTCCGGTTGAATTCCAAATTGTTTTTATTCCGGGACAGTTACCCGACACTTGATTGCTTTACTTATCGCTAAAGATGAGATGAGTGTGAGATTTTGAATGCGGGTCCTCCTTCAACAACCGTAATGTTTTCTCTCAGGCTGCAACCCTCATAATTCATAAAGTTACATCTTGGGTGGTGTAGACCAAGGTTAATTATTACATAACTTAACATTAACTGGAGGTAGACAAAAATGCTGGAGAAACTCAGCGGGTGCAGCAGCATCTATGGAGCGAAGGAAATAGGCAACGTTTCGGGACGAAACGTTGCCTATTTCCTTCGCTCCATAGATGCTGCTGCACCTGCTGAGTTTCTCCAGCATTTTTGTGTACCTTGGATTTTCCAGCATCTGCAGTTCCTTCTTTAACATTAACTGGGTTTATACATGAGGTTAGTACGTCGCGGAGTTCCACGAGGGAAACATAGAAACATGGAAACTTAGAAAATAGGTGCAGGAGTAGGCCATTCGGTCCTTCGAGCCTGCACCGCCATTCGATATGATCATGGCTGATCATCCAACTCAGTATCCTGTTCCTGCCTTCTCTCCATACTCCCTGATCCCTTTAGCCACAAGGGCTACATCTAACTCCCTCTTAAATATAGCCAATGAACTGGCCTCAACTACCTTCCGTGGCAGAGAATTCCACAAATTTCTGTGTAAAAAATGATTTTTTCATCTCGGTCCTAAAAGACTTCCCTCTTATCCTTAACCTGTGACCCCTAGTTCTGGACTTACCCAACATCGGGAATAATCTTCCTGCATCTAACACGGCTCAGTTCATAAGTTTATGAGTAATAGGAGCAGAATTAGGCCATTCGGCCCATCATGTCCACTCTGATATTCAATCATGGCTGATCTATCTCTCCCGCCTAACCCCATTCCCCTGCCTTCGCCCCATAACCCCTGACACCCTAAAAGCCCTGTCCCACAGTACGAGTTCATTCCATGAGCTCTCCAGAGTTTGCCCTGATTCGAACTCAGAGATTTACGGTAATGGCCACTCGTCGGTACTCGGGGCTCTCGTGGACATTTTTTCATCATGTTGAAAAATCTTCACTAGTCTTCCCGTGCTTACCTGCCGTTAGCGAGTCTTCCCGAGTACCTGCCGTTAGCGCTAAGAGACGTCCCCGAGCTCCGACGTACCCGCTACGTTCATTCTCCGTGCTTACCACGAGTTTGATTTTTTTTAAACTCGGGAGAGCTCTTGGAATGAACTCGTACCGTGGGACAGGTCTATTACTAATCGAAGGGGCTGAGGGGATTGGGATGGGGAGGAATCTGAATCACTTGTTACTGGCAACTCTCTCCGTACAGGTATTTTACAAATGTCCAGTTTTGTTAATTATAACAATCATTACCAATTTTCAGTGATTCAGATTCAGCAATAGTTTATTGTTATGTACACCAGGGCACATTGAGATTCCTTGCTCGCTGGAACCACACATAGTACAGTTCAGCACAGGATCAGGCCACAATGTCTGTGTCGAACATAATGCCAAGAACAACTAACTTCCTCTGCCAGCACATGATCCATTTCCTGCATATCCGTGCCAATCTAATAGCCTCTTTCAGTTCAGTTTAGTTTAGCGATACAGTGCGGAAACAGGGCCTTTGGCGCCGACCAGTGATCCCCGCACACAAACACTAGTCCTACACACATTAGGGTAAATTTACAATTTTACAAAGCTAATTACCCTGCAGACATGTACGTCTTTGGAATGTGGGATGAAACTGGAACACCCGGAGAAAACCCACGCAGATCACGGGGAGAACGTACAAACTCCGTACAGACAGCGCCCGTAGTCAGGATCGAACCGGGTCCCTGGCGCTGCGCCACCATGCCACTATTGTACCTGCCTCCAACTACACCCCCACCGGCCAGTACATTCCATGTGCCCACCTTTTTATGTATTTTAAAAAAAAACTAATTCAAACTTTGCCCCTCTCCCTTAAAGTCTGTGCTCTCCTTAAAGCAGAGCCTGGTTTCCAATTGACATGGACCACCTTTCCGGAGCTGCAAAGCCTTGATTGCCAAGTCCGTATGTTGATGGATGTGCAGCATTCATACACCCCGTGATAAAAGAATGTGTGCACAGTCACCACCCTATGCCCAGAGATGGAAATGAAAGCGAGTCATCATTTAGCCCAGGGGCTTGTCAATAAATATTCAAAATTACCAAATCATTCAGTTCTAGACATCTATATCTTAATCATTACCATTTTTGAAGATGTGAGGACCATAATGCAAAAGCAGGACTTAACAGCGGCGTAGCTGGTAGTGTTGCTGCCTCACAGCCCTGGAAACCTGGGTTCCATCCCGTTCTCGGGTGCTGTCTGTGTGGAGTTTGCACATTCTCCCTGTGACTGTGTGAGGTTTTCTCCCATATTCCAACAGTGTGTGGGCTTGTATGCCTGCTGTACATTGCCCCTAGTGTGTAAGTGGTGGGTGGATGAGATAGAGGAATAACATAGAACTACTATGAACGGGTGATCGATGGTCAGTGCGGATTCAGTGGGCCGAAGGGTCCTTTTCCGTGCTGTTTCTCAGAACTAAACTAAATACAAAAGTTCAGAGCCAATTCAAGCCCATTCTTCAAAAGATCGCAATTTGTAAAATGCTGCCAACTTTGTTTCTTAAATATATAGCCAATTTATTTATATTCCTACTGTCACTGTGGACAACAAAGCTTTTCACCGTACCTCAGTACACGTGACTATAATAAACTAAACTAAACCAAAAAGTAAACAACATCGTCAAATTGTTATAACATTTGAAACTGGCCAATGTCATTTAGTCATGTATGTGAACATTGTTCATTAGATTTTTAGCATTTACAGTGCACTTTCTTTCTAACATAGTAAAACACTAGATGGCATTGCTGATTAATGTCTTCTACAACGATAACCAGTAGCTTCTGCAAGAATGGTCTTCTATTTCGTAACAGTAACTATGACTATGAGACTTTACAACTTGTGAGAGAAATGCACAACAAAGTTAGTTTAGTTTAGAGCTACAGCGCGGAAACAGGCCCTTCGGCCCACTGAGTCCGTGCCGACCAGCGATCCCCGCACACCAACATTATCCTACACACGAGGTACAATTTACAATAATACAAAGCCAATCAGCCTACAAACCTGCACGTCTTTAGAGTGTGGGAGGAAACCGGAGCACCCGGAGAAAACCCACGCAGGTCACGGGGAGAACGTACAAACTTCATTCGGACAGAACCCGTAGTCAGGATTGAACCCGGGTCTCTGACGTTGTAAGGCAGCAACTCTACCGCTGCACCACCGTGCCACCCAGCTTAATCATGTCAAGGGCTTTCAATTTACTCCTTAATTAAAACACAAGGTTGCGTTATTTTGACCTCCCCGGCCTTTTTTTCATTGAAATATAAGATACTGAGGTACCTTGGTTTGGGTAGAAGCTGCTGGGATATTTTCCTGGGGTGATATGATTCTGAAACAGGGGATACAATCTCAGGATAAAGCATCATCATCTAAACACTGGGATAAGAAATAATTTTGTCGATAAGTGCGGCACTCTGGTACAGAGGTAGAACCAGAGACCCCAGGTTCGATCCTGAATACGGGTGCTGTCTGTATGGAGTTTGCACGTGGACGCCCTGTGGTCGCTTGGGTTTTCTCTGGGTGCTCCAGTTTCCTCCCACGCTCCAAAGTCGTGCAGGTTTGTAGGTTCATAAAATTGGCTTAGGTAAATTGTCCCTAGTGTGTAGGATAGCGTGTAGGGCAGTGCTAGTGTACAGGGTAACCGCTGGTTGGTGTGGTCTCGGTGGGCCGAAAGGCCTGTTTCCGCGCTCTCTCTAAAGCCGACTGAGGTAGCGTCTTGGATGACAGAATTATCTAGATTTATAGAACTTTGGCAGGAAAGAGGAGTTGACAACAAAGATCAGATCAACCACAATCTTATTGAATGGCAGGGCAGGGCAGGATCAAGGGGCCACATAGACTACTCCTGTTTCTTATGTTCTTATATAAACTGCTTCAAAAGCCAGCATGTATCCTTTCAACCAATATTAGGTGCAAAGAAAATATACACTTGCCTATTAGGGAAATTAACCTATTAAGAAAATAGATGCATTTGTTGCACTGATTTTGTGAACCTTCTTGCGAAACGTTCTTAAACACTGACAATTGCATTAGTACCTGGCAAAAGAAATCAAAAATCAGATTAAATCTTTATTGTAGTGTTGGTACTTACTGTAAATCAAATAACTGACTCTGTTGACTATGCACAGGGGAGATCTGTGTGCCTACTCAACTGTTTATTGTTTAATTGAATGCATGTGCAGTTTGCAAAGTGATTTCGCTCTGGGGTGTTCGACAGTTTTGTCTCTGACTGAGAGTCGCAAAGTCTTCAGGTGACTTCTTCCCAGTGGGGTTCAAAAAGTCACTTAAATTATCCTCATCCTCCCCCAGCCGAGAAGATTCCTATCCAACCTATCTGAGAGCAAGATAGAATTTATTTTAGAAACTAGAATCAGATGGGCCCCATTCTGTCCTGGTAGCCTGCAATGAGTAGCAGGCCGGCAACCCGAATGATGTGAAATGTTTTTCAGTCAATTTGATCCATCTGTTTTGAAGCGTTAGATGACAGCCAACTAATTTGGGGTGGCGCAGCGGTAGAATTGCAGCCTCACAGCGCCATTGAGCCAGGTTCGATCCTGACGACGGCTGCTGTCTGTACAGAGTTTGCACGTTCTCCCTGTGACCTGCGTGGGTTTACTCCGGATGCTCCGGGTTCCCCCCACACTCCGAAAGCGTACAGGTTTGTAGATTTATTGGCTTTGGTAAAAAAAATTGTAAATTGACCATAGGTACACAAAAATGCTGGCGAAACTCAGCGGGTGCAGCAGCATCTATGGAGCGAAGGAAATAGGCAACGTTTCAGGCCAAAACCCTTCTTCAGAATTGTAAATTGACCATAGTGTGTAGGATAGTGCTAGTGTACGGGATGATGGCTGGTTGGTGCAGACTCGATGGGCCGAAGGGCCTGTTTCCATGCTGTATCTCTAAACTAAACGAAAAAACTAAATGATGCGTTTGTGAATTTACATTGCCTATTTGGATAGATAAAACCATGCACGCCAAAAAGCAGCTCGGAATCACCAATAGTACGGTGTAGGATCCTTGCGTCAGAAGGAAGTTTACATCGAAGATAGACACAGAATGCTGGCGTAACTCGGCAGGTCAGGCAGCATCTCTGGATAGAAGGAATGGGTGACATTTCGGGTCGAGACACTTCTTCAGAAGAAGATAGACAAAAGTGCTGGAGAAACTCAGCGGGTGCGGCAGCATCTATGGAGTGAAGGAGATAGGCAACGTTTCGGGCCAAAACCCTTCTTCTTCAGAAGAAGACACATGACCCGAAACGTCACCCATAGATGCTGCCTGTTCCACCGAGTCACTCCAGCATTTTGTGTAAGATCCCTATATTCAATTGGATATGAAATACCTATGTATATAGTGGGGAATCAAGGAGTGTACTGCTGCAAAACGTTTCAGAAAGGTGTTTTATACCCTTCTGGTATTCCCTCCTGTTTCAGCAGGTGCAAACAATATCATTGCCAACCCAGCAACATTGATTGAGGATTGTTTAGATACCATTGTTCTGGGTATAGTTCTGCTATCTGCACAGGTCCACATACAAAGCCCCACCAGATTTGAGAGCCCTCTGGGTAGAATTATTGTAAAAGCAGTCCTCTTATTGCTAATGTCGACAAGGTAATTGCAGGTTCCATGACAAGTTCAGAAGAAAGGTGAAATGATTCTGTTTACAGATAAGTGACACAGGATGTTATGTACAGTTACAAACTGAGCTTTAAAGAGAATGATTAGATGACCTTCTACACGATAAGTCTGGGCTAAAGCCACACAATTTTTCTACCGATCCTGCAGCACAACTATAATATCTCACTCCCTTCACCTGTTTCCTATACATCATAAATTACAGAAATTTGAATTTTTCTGTGAAGAATTCATGTCTTAAGAATCAATGGGGAACAGCAAGAGGTTATCAAGATAACAGATTTTGCATTGCCCAGAACAACCTTACAGATAGTTGTTGATACTTATAATTCCCGGTGTAAACACTTATCTAATTTACCATAAGCCATGTCAACAAGTAAATAGATACAACTTAAACCCCCAGGAATTATCCACGAGTATTATTTTTAAGGTAGGTGCAACTCCTTATTTTTATGATAAAGATAAAAAATCTCCCAGAAAAAAAAGTTACATGAAAAGCAAATTAAATTTGTGCAATAATTCAGCATTCTATTACTAGAAAGTAGCCTGGAGCAATTCAAGATACTACATCTGCAAACTTTATGAAACACTGCATTACCGAGTCTGAAGAAGGATCCCGTCCTGAAATGTCACCGATCCATGTCCTCCGGAGATGCTGCCCGATCCAACACATTGTATTTTTTTCTTTTTGTAAGCCAGCACCTGCAGTTCCTGCATACCAATATCAACCAGGATCAAACCCGGGGATCTGGCGCTGTAAGGCAGCAACTCTCCCGCTGTGTCACCGTGCTGCATAATTCTCTACAACATCCCGACAATATTTCCCAGCCTTCGGATGTAACGTTCCTGAATGCTCCCGTGGTTGAATTCTGGATCGAGCTTTCACCATTGAGGGAATACTTTCTGCATGTCTGGAGAAGGGTCCCGACTCGAAACGTCACCCGTCCATGCTCTCCAGAGATACCCCTTGACCCGTTGAGTTACTCCTGCAGTTTGTGTCCTTTTGTGTAAACCAGCAGCTGCAGTTCCTTGTTTCTACTTTCCCACACCAAACATGTCTACCTCATTAAAGGTAGACACAAAATGCTGGAGTAACTCAGCGGGACAGGCAACATCTCTGGAGAGAAGGAATGGGCTACATTTTGGGTTGAGACATTTCTTCAGGCAGAATCGGGGAGAGGGAGTTCAAGTTCAAGTGAGTTCAAGTGAGTTTATTGTCATGTCCCTGTATAGGACAATGAAATTATTGCTTTGCTTAAGCACACAGAACATAGTAGGCATTTACTACAAAACAGATCAGTGTATCCATATACCATGATATAAATATATACACACATGAATAAATAAACTGATAAAGTGCAAATAACAGACAATAGTTATTAATAATCAGAGTTTTGTCCGAGCCAGGTTTAATAGCCTGATGGCTGTGGGGAAGTAGCTATTCCTGAACCTGGTTGTTGCAGTCTTCAGGCTCCTGAACCTTCTACCTGAAGGTAGCAGGGAGATGAGTGTGTGGCCAGGATGGTGTGGGTCCTTGATGATACTGCCAGCCTTTTTGAGGCAGCAACTGCGATAAATCCCCTCGATGGAAGGAAGGTCAGAGCCGATGATGGACTGGGCAGTGTTTACTACTTTTTGTAGTCTTTTCCTCTCCAGGGCGCTCAAGTTGCCGAACCAAGCCACGATGCAACCGGTCAGTATGCTCTCTACTGTGCACCTGTAGAAGTTAAAGAGAGTCTTCCTTGGCAAACTGACCCTCCGTAATCTTCTCAGGAAGTAGAGGCGCTGATGAGCTTTTTTGATAATTGCATTCGTGTTCTCGGACCATAAAGATCTTCAGAGATGTGCACACCCAGGAATTTGAAGCTCTTGACCCTTTCAACCATCGACCCGTTGATATATGGACTAGAGATATGGAAGGGTAAGGTGTGAAAACCAAAGATCAAAGCAGACAATGGTCAAGGAAATGTAGAATAGATCACTGTCAGCTATGGGGAGGGGTCAAGGAAAGAGCGTTCACGTCGCGGCCATGTCTCCACCAATCTTTCCACGCACAAGAAGCAGAAGATGCGACAAGGCAGACATCATTGTATGCAGATGCCAGGTAGTGTGTGCAGCTCTGGCTGGACAACTTCTAATCTTGTGTGTGGACTCACCAAGAAGAAGAAGCTATGGGGACGGTGACTATGAGGCACAAAGTCAGTAAAATTGATCAGGATGACAGTGAAACCTCTTCCCACCTTTAAAGCCTAATCACAACTTGACGTTAATGAGTCTTCAACTGGGTTTAGGTCTATGTTGGTTTAGGTTCATTATTGTCACATGTACCACTGTACAGTGAAAAGCTTTGTTTTGCACGCTATCTGCACTAAATCAGATATACCGTGAATAAATACATTCAGTCCACAGTTCAATAGGTAGAACAAAGGGGAATGAATGGTTCAATGGTCTTTTATTGTCACATGTACGGTAGATACAGAGAGCAGAATATAGTTCTCAGCATTGTCGTGCATCAGGTCCATAGACAAAGTCCAATGTTCTCAATGGGGTAGAGATGAGCCGGACAGGACTCTAGCTTATGGAAGCTTGATAAAAGGCCTCTCCCACTTTCACGACCTAACTCACGACCTTTTTTACTCGTGGACATTTTTCATCAGGCTAGAATAAACGTCCCGACCTACTTGATACCGCGGGTACCTACGACTAGCATCGCAACCTACCTACGACCTCCTACGACCTTGTGACAACCATGCTGCGAGTATGAGTCAAGGGCAAACTCGGCAGAGGTCGTGAATTAGGTGGTGAAAGTAGGACAGGCCCTTAACAGAGAGGAAGAGGCCGCTCCGATTTAGTGCTTTCAAGCTTCTGTACCTTCAGCCGGACGGGAGCAGGGAGAAGAATGACCGGGATGGGACTATTCACTATGCTGATACAACAGTTATATTACCAGACTAGTAATTCAGAACCATGCAGTCTCCATATTTAAATCCCAATTAAAAAGCTGCATAATTTAACTTAAATTAAAATTCTGGAATATTGAATAAAATTAGTCATGATAAAAAAAATCACCGAATTGCAGTAAAACATGAATGTCCTTTAGGGGGTGAAGCCTGCCTTCCTCACACCCTGCCTCTGCTGGAGATCACTCCAAATTTAAGGCAGTTTGCTTGGTATTGGTATTTATTACTGTCATGGGTACCAGGATACAGCAAAGAACTTTGCTTGCCTGTTTTCCAGTCGAGTCATTCTGTACGTGCGTACAATCAAGCTATTGTACACAACAGATAGTGCAGGATAAAGGGGCAGCACGGTGGTGCAGCGGTAGAGTTGCTGCCTTACAGCACCAGAAACCCGGGTTCGATCCTGACCACAGGTACTGTCCGTATTAAGTTTGCACATTCTCCCCATGACCTGTGTGGCTTTTCTCCGACATCTTCTGTTTCCTCCTACACTGCATAGACGTACAGGTTACCTCCAGCAGAAGCAGGGTGTGAGGAAGGCAGGCTCCCCCCCCCTAAAGGACATTCATGTTTTACTGCAATTTGGTGAATTTTTTATCATTATGACTAATGACTACTTTTGTTCAATATTCCAGAATTTTAATTTAAATTAATTGGCTTGGTAAGCCAATTAACCTACAAATGTAAATGTGTAGGATAGCGTTAGTGTGTGGTGATCGTTCGTCCGGTGGGCCAAATGGCCCTTTTTCAATGGCTGTATCTCTAAATTAACCTATAAATAAGTGTTCTTATTACTTGTGTGTTAAACTCAGCAGAGAGGCAGAGTCTTCACTTATTATTACGATTAAAGTAAATAGTTGACACAGGCGTTTATAATTCCCTCTGTAATATAAGCAGACATATTCTCCTCTCCTGTACATTCCACTCCCCCTTCCTTGGAGCTTATACTAAGGGATGATTTGATTGAAGTTGCAGAGATATGAAAGGCTGCTGTTTGGGGCAGTCGAGTCCAGGAATATTAGAACCAGGCCCGGGAGGAGTGACGTTGTGAATAGTTCTTTGCGGTATAGAAACATAGAAATTAGGTGCAGGAGTAGGCCATTCAGCCCTTCGAGCCTGCAACGCCTTTTAATATGATGATGGCAGATCATCCAACTCAGTAACCTGTACCTGCCTTCTCTCCATACCCACTGATCCCTTTAGCCACAAGGGCACATCTAACTCCCTCTTAAATATAGCCAATGAACTGGCCTCAACTACCTTCTGTGGCAGAGAATTCCACAGATTCACCACTCTCTGTGTGAAAAATGTTTTTCTCATCTCGGTCTTAAAAGATTTCCCCTTTATCCTTAAACTGTGACCCCTTGTCCTGGACTTCCCCAACATCGGGAACAATCTTCCTGCATCTAGCCTGTCCAGCCCCTTAAGAATTTTGTAAGTTTCTATAAGATCGCCCCTCAAGTCTTCTAAATTCTAGCGAGTACAAGCCGAGTCTATCCAGTCTTTCTTCATATGAAAGTCCTGACATCCCAGGAGTCAATTTGTACCTGTACGCCTTTGTAGTGTGGGAGCAAACCCGCACGGTCACAGTTATAAAGTGCAAATTCAATATAGACGGCACCCGTGGTCAGGATCAAAACTGGGTCTCTGGTGCTGTGAGGCAGCAACTCTACCACTGCGCCACCGTGCAGCCTAGTCCATAAGGTCCCTGCACTGTTATAAGATGAAAGAAACAAAGAGACCATATCGTCCAAAACTCCAAAAAAGATCTTGGAATGACCAAACATGCTCTTCAAGAAAGCAATGAAAGACATCATTTGGTAAATATGTTCCCACATTTAAATGCCTTCTGTTGGCCTCTGAACCACTAAAAAAGTTTTTTTTTAAATAATTGCTGTCTGCTGGATTAAAAAAATTAAAATTTTACAGTGTTTGCCTGGGGCTGTAACATTATTTTGGACGAGGCTTTGAAGCTTGTCCATTGGGAACATAAGAGAATAAGATCTGAGCGAGAGGAAGGAAAAAGAAAGTTTGGATCTGATGTAACATTTAAGCTAAAACCGCAAAACCAGTACTTTAACCTTAAAAGGTAGGCAGTAAAGATTTATTCTCTCCCCAAAGCGCTCGAGAGAAGTATTTTTAGGAACAATTGTCATGAAATAAGGATTTCACTAAATTTGCCAACAATTGCGTTTGTTGCCCTAACTGTACAAAGGTCTCCCACTCAATAAAAGCTAAAAAAATAAAAAGGGTTTAAACGAATGATGTTAAAAGAATGTAAAAGCGATAATGGAGAACAAAATGGTTTAAATGTAAAAGTACTTGTGAAAATCAATATGAAACCATCAAAAAGGAAAAGAAAAAAGAAATAGATAATAAGTGAAACAAAATTAAATGAAGGGGCCATATGAATGGGGAACAGAAACATCTTTTCTACTTTTAATTGACTGCAAGCTACGGTATGGAATCAGGCCCTTCAGCCCACCACGACCATGCCGACCATCGATCATCCATTCACACTAGTTCTATGTTATCCCACTTTCTCATCCACTCCCTACACACTGGGGGCAATTTACAGAAGCCAATTACTTACAAATTTGAGATGAGGGAGGAAACCAGAGCACCAGGAGGAAACCCCCGTGGTCACTGCACCTGAGGTCAGGATCGAACCCTGGCGCTGTGAGGCAGCAGCTACACCAGTTTACCACAGACTTGATATTATCAGTTTGTAAAGTTAATTAGCTAACTGCTTTGAGGCAAAACAGTCAAGTTATATTTTCAATACTGGTATTGCATACCTCAACTTCATGTAACTTGCAAGAGGTTCAAAAGAAATTTAGACAAGGAAAGGTTTGGATGGATATGGGCAAAATGGGCAGGTGGGACTTGTGTAGATGGGGCATTTTGGTCGGGATGGGAAAGCTGGGCTGAAGGGGCGTGTTCCGTATGACTCTTTGACTCTATGTTTGTTGATAATATATTGAGTTTTTTTTTTGAACGAGTTAGATGAGGATATGTGTAGGAAGGAACTGCAGATGCTGGTTTACACTGAAGATAGACGCAAAATGCTGGAGTAACTCAGTGAGTCAGGCAGCATCTCTGGAGAAAAGGAATAGGTGGCATTTTGGGTCGCAACTAAAGGTATCGTTACCTCTAGAGCTATCTCTAGTTTCCCTCTCCCTTGACTCTCAGTCTGAAGAGGGGTCTCCACTAGAAATAGCATCCTATTCTCCACAGATGCTGCTTGACTCCAGCATTTTGTGTCTAGCCTGCACAATTTGAGGAATTTCCCTTATTAGATTTGGGACAGTTATATATATTTTCATTTGTGGAATTCAAATTCATTTTTGTACACTGTTTTCTTTGAATAAAAAATTTAAAAGAGGATGTGCAGAGAGTGCCAAGTGTCGTGTGAAAATATTGCTAATCGCGGCGTGATGGTGCAGCGGTAGAGTTGCTGCCTCACAGCGCCGGAGACCTGGGTTCGATCCTAACTACGGGTGCTGTCTATACGGAGTTTGTACATTCTCACCGTGACCTACATGGGTTTTCTCCGGGATCTCCGGTTTCCTCCCGCACTCCAAAGACGTGCGGGTTTGTAGGTTAATTGGCTTGGTATAAATGAAAGTGTGTGTAGGGTAGTGTTAGTGTGCGGGGATCGCTGGTCGGCGTGGGCCGAAGGGCCTGTTTCCGCGCTGTATCTCTAAACTGCAAACTCTAATCACTCAATGACCCTTTTGCAAGTTGATAAATAATTACCTGTTATTAATGTTAATGGCATTGGAAGAGTTAATCCTTTTTCTTGTCATTGTCTGCTGCTTAATCCTTCTATAATACATTTTACCCTCTCTGGCATCTGTGAGTTCTCTGCCCTGCACATCCCTCTGTGATTGCAAACTAGAAAAAAAAAATGATTGTGGGAAATGAAGGAATCACTGGAGGCCAATGAGAAAAGTGAGCCTTATCTCAAGCAATTAATCAAGAAACTCATATTGTGTGACAATTATTCAAAGCCAGTTCAAAAATAGCTCAGAGCTGGAGGTGCGGAGATTATTTTTCCAGAATTTTGTCAAGGTCATTATAGGCAATGAGCAAGTCTGTAGCACTGTGGAAAATACATGGTTGACAGGAGATGCTGAGGCATGTTTAAGAATGTCTTATGCAGTTTACAGTAATGGAACATACTGCAACATAACCTAATGGACATGTCAGGTAATTTATAAATTAACGCCACATAAACCCTAAAGCAATTCTGGAACATGCCCATTAAAAAATAATAGAGCTCAAGGAAATGTTTGTTGAAGGTGTAATAAGCCTTTTCAAGGCGGAAATCTCACACAATGGATTCAAGTTGAAATATAAATCCTTGACTGGGCTGAGAGTTTCTGTCTGCTTTCGCAGCCTAGCTGATCAATTTGAGAATGATTGCAGATGTAACCTTTATGTTCAGCATTAGCAAATGTGTTTGGAGGTTCTCCCAAAGCAGAACAGGCGGGAATGCAGGGTGTTCTTTTTGTGTGATCCTGCCTGTGAACACCGCTTCCACTTCATCCCGTCGCCTGCCCAAAACAACATTTCTCTCACATCAAGCAGAGGCTGATTATTTCATTTGAAGAATTAAGTGGCGGCCCGGAGGCGTAGCGGTAGAGTTGCTAACTTGCAGCGCCAGAGACCCAGGTTCCATCCGAGGGCCGTCTGTATGGAGTTTGTGCGTTTGTGCCTGCGTGGGTTTTGTCCGGGTGCTCCGGTTTCCTCCCTCACGCCACAGACGTACAGGTTTATCAGCTAATTGGTTTGGTAAAATCGTAAATTGTCCTTCGTGTGTGTTAGTGTGCAGGGATCGCATGGATTCGGTGGGCCGAAGGGCCTGTTTCCGTGCTGTATCTCTAAACTAAACTGGCAGAGTGGCCGAGCTGTTGCCTCACAGCACCAGAGACCCGGGTTCATAATTTATAGGGCAGAATTAGGCCATTCAGCCCATCAAGTCAACTCTGCCATTCAATCATAGTTGATCTATCTTTCCCTCTCAACCCCATTCTCTTCCCTTCTCCCTGTAATGCCAGGCACCTTTACTAATCAATTAGTAATCAATCCTGACCTACTTCCTGAGAAGATTACGGAGAGTCAGTATTTCAAGGAGGACTCTCTCGAACTTCTACAGGTGCACAGTGGAGAGCATGCTGACCGGTTGCATCGTGGCTTGGTTCGGCAACTTGAATGTCCAGGAGCGGAAAAGAATGCAGAAAGCTGTGACCACTGCCCAGTCCATCATCGGCTCTGACTTCCTCACCATCGAAGGGATCCATCGCAGTCGCTGCCTCAAAAAGGCTGCCAACATCATCAAGGACCAATACCATCCGGGCCACACACTCATCTCCCCGCTGCCATCGGGAAGAAGGTACAGGAGCCTGAAATATGGAACATCCAGGTTCACGAACAGCTTCATCCCCACAGCCATCAGGCTATTAAACTCGTCATCAAACAAACTCTGAACTATAACAGCCTATTGCACTTTATCTGTTTATTTATTGTGTCTATGGTCTATTATGTTCTATGGTCTATAGACACACTGAACTTTTATCTCCAGTTCTGTATTATGTTTACATATTCTGTTGTGCTGCAGCAAGCAAGAATTTCATTGTCCTATCTGAGACACATGACAATAAAACTCTCTTGACTCTCTTGACTCTTGAGGTGCTGTCTGTGAGGAGTTTGCTCGTTCTTCCTGTGACCACGTGTGTTTCCTCCGGTTGCAGCTTTGTAGGTTAATTGGCCCTCTGTAATTTACTCCTGAGTGACTAAAATACAATACAATAATACTTTATTTACCAAGTATGTTTTGTAATGTATGAGGAATTTCATTTGCCAAGTCAGTCATACAAATAATCAGCAACAGAACACACAAAATACATTTTAAAATAAACATCCACTACAGTGACTCCTATTGCCGAAACGTTGCCTATTTCCTTCGCTCCATAGATGCTGCTGCACCCGCTGAGTTTCTCCAGCAATTTTGTCTACATACAATTGTGGCATCTCTTTTCCTGATTATTTATTGAATGAAACAATCTGGTCCATTTGCTATTTCGAGCAAAAATCATTGATGTGTTACTTGAAAATATTTCCTGCACGGACTGTGAGCTGGCAAAGTTCCCCACGACCATATCCAATTTGTAATATTACCTCTCATGTGCCGCATTGTTGTACAAACAGAGAAGTGTTCTTGCAAGCTTGTGAGTTGAAGGAACATGCACTCTGATAGATGTACACAACCTGTATAAGTTACCAGTCCATGACTTCTGCGTTCCAGTAGTTAAACTAGGGGCGGCACTGTGGCGCTGCGATAGAGTGGCTACAAGGCAGGGCGGAAACAGGCCCTTCGGCCCACCGAGTCCGCACCGGCCAGTGATCACCCCGCGCACTCAGGACAATCTACAATTTTACCGAAGCCAATTAACCGAAAAACCTGCACGTCTTTGGAATATGCAGAGCACCTGGAGAAAACACACGGGGAGAACGTACAAACTCCGTACAGACAGCACCCATGGCCAGGATCGAACACGGGTATCTGGCGCTGTGATGCAGCAACTCCACCGTTGCGCCCAATATCGCTGTTGAGAAAGCCTCGCGGTTTACTGCCGTACATCAGTGTACCACAGCAGCAACCGCCCGCTGATAGTAGAGGCATGGCGATTAATGTGATGGATGGGTTGCCATGTGAAGGTGTCGCTTTAAGTGGGATTTTTAGGTGCTATTTGTATTTACACACATCCGTCATTTTCCTCATTACAAATTTAGGGAAATATTTTCAACTGTTAAAACAATTTTAAATGCATTTGCACTTTAAACCTTTAAAAAATCTAGTAAGAAGACTTAAGTAGTCAGGGATCCATACTGTCTTCTATTCAAAATAACCAAACCACATATTTGCCATTAGCAGAACAGTTGCAATAGATCTGCTTTTTCCAAAACATGCAGCACGGAAACAGGCCCTTCGGCCCATTGAATCCATGCCAGCCCGTTCACACCAGCACTATCTTATCTGTCCTTTGCATCCACTCCCCACATACCCAGAGGTCAATTGACCTTCATAAGTTCTAAGAGCAAAATTAGGCCATTTGGCCCATCAAGTCTACTCCCCCATTGAATCATGGCTGATCTATCTCTCCCTTTCAGCCCCATTCTCCTGCCTTCTCCCCATAACCCCTGACACCCGTACAAATCATGAATCTGTCAATCTCTTTAAAAATACCCAATGACTTGTCGTCCACCGCCGTCTGCGGCAACAAATCCAACAGATTCACCACCCTCTGACTAAAGAAATTTATTCTAATCTTTCTAAAGGTAGGTCCTTTTATCCTGAGGCTTTGTCCTCTGGTCCTAGATTCTCCCACTAGTGGAAACATCCTCTTCACATTCACTCTATCCAGGCCTGGTAAGTTTCAATGTTCATCATCCTCATTGTTCGAGCATTGCCACTTTCATTTCACTGCACATCTCGTATGTGTATGTGACAAATAAACTTGACTTGACTTGACTTGACTTGTTCTATACTCCAGCGAGTACTGGCCCAATGCTGTCAAACTACCTCAATCATTTCTGGGATAAAGCTACAAGCGCGCATATCTTTGGGATATGGGAGGAAACCGGAGAGCCCAGAGGAAGCCCACACGGTCACAGGGGGAACATGCAAACTCCACACTAGAGAGCACCTGAGGTCAGGATTGAATTCTGGTCTCTGGCGCCGTGAGGCAGCAACTCTGCCCTCTGCACTACTGTATCATCAGTCACCATTTCTCATAATGTTATCAGTATCATCTGTATATGATTATATTATCCCAGTACTAGAAGCGTGCTGCACTGCCTGAGTTTTACACTCTTGATGACGTATTAAAAGTCTGCCGATAAGGGCGAATATCAATCCTTTCATGACTATTCGAAGATGTTTTAACAGATTCATGGCATGTGATTTCCAGTAAGCAATACTATCAAAACCGGTTTAAAATGGTCAGTCCTCTCTCTCTGTATGTGATCTCACCACATCTAAAATGGCTGCAGCATTTAGACATCATGTCGGATTGTAAAACCTCCACAGTGAGATGATAAATATGAGTAAACCCCATCTTTTTTCCATTCTTACACCAGAAAGGAATCAAAATTGAGCTTGCTGTACATCTTGGCAAATAATATACAAATTAAATTTTAAGTTGCGGGGATAAAGATTTAAAAGGAACCCGAGGGTTAACTTTTTTAACATAAAAGGTGGCGGGTGTATGGAACGAGCTGCCGGAGGAGGTGGTTGGGGCAAGAACAATCGCAACGTTTAAGAGACATTTGGGCAGTTACGTGGGCAAAGGTTTATTGGGACGAGTGTAGATGGGACATGGATGGGCTGAAGGGCTTGTTTCTACACTGTATGACTATGGCTCTACGATAGCTTATTATTTCTGCTGTAATCCATTATTTCCATATAAACGAGACTATTTACAATTATCCTTATCCTTAAATCTTAGTCTTATTAAATCTAAAAGGCTATTTGACCCCTTAATCGAAAGGCATGTAAAATAAACCAAATAACATTGAATTTGTTCGCAGCGCTGTTTGATACCAAAACTTTATTTTGAAAAGTGCTGCTTCATAAATGCAGGTTTCATGCCAAACATGATCCTTTTCAGTTTGTTCTTTACATGGAGATTTACAAATTACACAGATGTCCTGATTCCTGAGCCTCTGCTGATCAAAAAAGCAGGAGGGTGGCAAATCCAATTTATTCCAAGGCAAATATTTTGTTTCCTTAAAATATTGACTATTAAAATTGACGTCCTATAATTTTTCAGGTTTAGGTATATTATTGCGAGATTGTAAGTTGAAGGAACATCAGGTATATTAGTGTACCGACTATAGAATTCAAAACTTTGCTATTCAAACATATCAGATTTATTATTAATAGGGGAAGATACAGAGTGCAGAATATAGTTCTCAGCATTGTAGCGCATCAGTTCCAGAGACAAAGTCCAATGTCTGCAATGGGGTAGAGGTGAATTGGACAGCACCCTAGCTTATGGAAGGGACGTTCAGAACTGATAACAGAGGGGAAGAAGCTGTTCCTGAGTCTGGTGCTGCGCACTTTTAAGCTTCTGTACCTTATGCCGAACGGGAGCGGAGAAGGCTGGGATGGGACAAGTCTTTGATTATTTAATAAACCTCCTGATTAAAAGTAAATTGAAATAATTGTAAAACTTTAACTGTTCAATATTTTATGTGTCACTTGAAACAGCAAAATCACATTGCATTGGGCGGCACGGTGGCGCAGCGGTAGAATTGCTGCCTTACTGCGCCAGATGCCTGGGTTCGATCCTGACTATGGGTGCCGTCTGTATGTAGTTTGTACGTTCTCCCCGTGACCGCGTGGGTTTTCTCCGGGTGCTCTAGTTTCCTCCCACACTCCAATGACATACAGGTTTGTCGGCTAATTGGCTTGGTAAAAAAAAATTGTGAATTGCCCCTAGTGTATGTAGACTCATGTTAGTGTGCTGGTTAGCACGGACTCGGTGGGCCAAAGGGCCTGTTTCCATGCTGTATCTCTAAAATAAACTAAAGGAAACATTGAAACTGAAACCTAACTGCTACTCGCTAAGCATGTCTTACAGAGCGGTTAGATTTGTAAATGTGTATGCTAACAGTTGGTGCTTACGATATAAGATTGCACATACTGAATATTAACAGATTAGTAAGTTTATAAAACCATCCTGTATAACATTAAATGTTGAGTGTTATGACAGCAGCCTGTGGTACCGATGTACAAATCTACAGGAACCCTATTAATTTATCAAGTGCCACATAATTTTCATGCCTATTTATTGTAATATTTGTACCTGTGTTTTAAATCAATTGTAGTCACTGTTCTCCACCTGGTAGTGTGAAATGTCATTTTCCATTATACTTATTAAAAGTAACTGAGATCATGTTATTACCATCTGTTGTAGCAGATGGGTAACATAATCCTTGACCTTGCCGTTTTTGATAAAATCCAACTCATTTCTGTTTAAGTGTCGAGTTTACAGTGATGTGGCTATTTCTGAATGATTTTCACTGGAGTACTTCCAGGGCCGAGGGATTTTTTTAGCCACAAGGTTAGGCAGAGAAAACTGTTGATGTTCTTTTTGCAGCAAAAAGGTTGAGATGAGATTTGATAGAAGCTTACAAGGTCCTGGCAGGTTTTAATAGGGTAAAGAGGGAGAAGCTGTTTCCAATTGCAGATGGCCTGAGGACATGATGACACAGATTCAAAATGATGGGCAAAAGACACAAGGGGCGGGTGGAGGAAAAATAAAGTCTATTTACCAAGTGGTCATGATCTGGAACATTGTGGAAACTGTCAATTGAAGCTTTCCGTGGGGAATTAGGTGGCCAAGGGGGACAATAAAATGCAGGCCAATGTTTAGTTTAGAGATACAGTTTAAAGGCAGCACAGTGGTGCAGCGGTAGAGTTGCTGTCTTACAGCGCCAGAGACCTGGGTTTAATCCTGACTACTGGTGTTGTCTACGGAGTATAGAAGATCTACCATCGAGGGGATCTATCACAGTCGCTGCCTCAAAAAAGCTGGCAGCATCATCAAGGACCCACAGCATCCTGGCCACACACTCATCTCCCCGCTACCTTCAGGTAGAAGGTACAGGAGCCTGAAATCTGCAACATCCAGGTTCAGAAATAGCCACTTCCCCACAGCCATCAGGCTATTGAACTCAACTCAAACTAAACTCTGAACATAATAGCCCATTATCTGTTTATTTGCACTTTATCTGTTTGTTTATTCATGTGTGTATATATTTATATAATGGTATATGGACACACTGATCTGTTCTGTAGTCATGCCTACTATATTCTGTTGTGCTGAAGCAAAGCAAGAATTCCATTGTCCTATCTGGGACACATGGCAATAAACTCCCTTGAATCTTGAATCTTGAATCTTGAGTTTGTACGTTCTCCCCGTGACCTGCGCAGGTTTTCTCCGGGTGTTCCGGTTTCCTCCCACACTCCAAAGAGGTGCAGGTTTGTAGGTTAATTGTCCTCGGTAAAATTGTAAATTAGTTTAGTTTAGTTTAGTTTAGAGATACAGCGCGGAAACAGGCCCTTCGGCCCACGAGTCCACATCGACCAGAGATCCCCGTGCATTAACACTATCCTACACACACTAGGGACAATTTAGAATTATACCAAACCAATTAACCTACAAGCCTTTACGTCTTTGGAGTGTGAGAGGAAACCGGAGCACCTGGAGAAAACCCACCCAGGTCACAGGGAGAACGTACAAACTCCATACAGACAGCACCCGTGGTCAGGATCAAACCCGGGTCTCTGGCGCTGTAAGGCAGCAACTCTACCGCTGCGCCACCTTGCCGCAAACAAATTGCTCCTAGTATGTAGGATTGTGCTAGTGTACAGGGGTGATCGCTGTTCGGCACGGACTCGGTGGGCCGAAGGGCCTGTTTCTCTAAACTAAACTCAAAAGATGATTTAACTCCATCCTGAGTCCAGCAGTTCATCTAACTGCAGGAGGCTGGTGGGGGGGGAGAGCTTTAAGTTTATACATCAGCTGGCGATTGAATAATAGCAATGACGAGCAAAGGGTGATTTAGAATATCTAATGGAGGGAAAAGATGTAAGAGATACTGTTGTTATCGTGGCTTTTTATCATAAGCAACTGCTGGGCACCAATTGAGCAGCATGTGCCTGTCAGTCAAACAACCTTTCAGAACTGTTGTCATAGACGGTAACTATAGAAACACTCCAACTATACCACTATCTTATTCAAGCAGGAGTTATATGATCCAGTGGCATTAACATATAGATTAGGCCATTCATAATACTGTAAATTGTTTCACCGTACTGTGCTAATACAGTCAGTAACTGCTTCACTCTGCATTGTAGAAGTGTGCATTTGGATGTCAGTGTGATTTTTTTTTTTTTTTTGTTTGTTGTCACTTTTCTTTTTCTTTTTTTTTCAAAAATGAAATAATTGGTAGCGCAAAGGCTCCAGTACTTCATTTGATTCCTCTTTCATAAACATTTCTTAGCCCTTTTCATGATCGAGTACAATGGTGCTTTTACAACTGCAATAATGGTAGGAAGACAAAGCAACAGTGTGAATATGATGCTTTACATGTTCCCATTCAATATCTGTATTAATATTTGCTGTCGGCCTCGTGACAGCCAATTTTACTGAAGCTTGCTTCCTCGCTGTTTACAAAGAATTGTAAAGTCGGACTGCATTTATTTGCAAATTGTACCTGGAGGCAATCCTTAGTAGACTCTTAGTCCTGAATAATAATTTACCTATTTCCTTTGAACTTGCCAAATTTAGTGTCCAAAAGCAATTTTCCTATTTGTAGTGCCTTTATATATAATTGCCCTGTAAACTGTTTTAATATCCTCACTTTAATAGTATCCCACTGACTTATTAAACATCCTTTTGTCAATGATTTAGTTATTGGTAACATTATCACAGCAGCTTCTTTGGTTGCACTAATTTAAGTTACTTTTGGGAGGGGGGGGGGGGGGGGGGGGGGGGGGGGGGGGGGAGACACAAAGCGCTGGAGGAACTCAGCAGGTCTGGAGCATCCCTTGAGGACTAAGAAACAAGATTGTGCAAAAGAACAAGGCGCTGGTGCAGAACAAAATTAAAAAAGAACAAGCCCATGGTAGTGCAAGAGGTAGACAAAAGTGCTGGAGAAGCTCAGCAGGTGCAGCAGCATCTATGGAGCGAAGGAAATAGGCAACGTTTCGGCCCGAAACGTTGCCTATTTCCTTCGCTCCATAGATGCTGCTGCACCCGCTGAGTTCCTCCAGCACTTTTGTCTACCTTGGATTTTCCAGCATCTGTAGTTCCTTCTTAAACACGTAGAGCAAGAGGTGGTCTGTGGTCGAGGTGCGATTAGACCTCACAGCGCCAGAGACCCGATTTAAGATCCTGACCACGGGTGCTGTCCGTATGGAGTATGTACCCGTGGGTTTTCTCCGAGATCTCCAGTTTTTGCCCGCACTCCAATGACGTACAGCGTGGTAGGCTAATTGGCTTGGTATCATTGTAAATTGTCCCTGGTAGGTAGGATAGCATTCATGTAAATTCTTAAGGGGTTGGACAGGCTAGATGCAAGAAGATTGTTCCTGATGTTGGGGAAGTCCAGAACAAGGGATCACAGTTTAAAGATAAGGTATTTTAGGACCGAGATGAGAAGAGAAAAAAATTCCACACAGAGAGTAGTGAATCTGCGGAATTCTCTGCCACAGAAAGTAGTTGAGGCCACAGTTCATTGGCTATATTTAAGATGGAGTTAGATGTGGCCCTTGTGGCTAAAGGGATCAGGGGGTATGGAGAGAAGGCAGGTACAGGATACTGAGTTGGATGATCAGCCATGATTATATTGAATGGCGGTGCAGGCTCGAAGGGCCGAATGGCCTACACCTGCACCTATTTTCTATGTTTCTATGTCTGGGGTTCACTGGTCAGTGAGGACTCAGTGGGCCTGTTTCTGTGCTGTGTCTACAAACTAAACTAAAGATAGGAAATGGACTATGTGGAAAGCTCAGTTGTATAATTACTTCACATATAACTCCCAATGTAAAGTCGTCTTTAAATGAGCTGGCTGGACAGTGTGCTTCTCTGGAACTAAAACAAGAAAATATATAACTATATAATATATATCAGTCAGCATTTGTTTGATCGTTCCACCTGAACTGCATTAATAATTGCTGAGCTATAGTCATACGGCATTGAAACAGGCCCTTCAGCCCAACTTGCCCACACCGACCAACATGTCCCATCTACACTAGTCCCACCTGCCTGCGTTTGGCCCACATCCCTCTAAACCTGCCCTATCCTTATGTTCCTGTCTAATTCTCTCTTAAACATTGCAATAGTCCCTGATCCAACTATCTCCTCCGACAGCTTGTTCCATATACCCACCACCCTGTGTATGAAAAATGTTCCCCTCCGATTACTATTAAATCTTTCTCCCTTCACCTTAAATCTATGTCCTCTGGTTCTTGATTGCCTACCTGATCTATTCCTCTCATGATTTTGTACACCTCTGTAAAATCATCCCTCATCCTCCTGCGCTCCAGGGAATAGAGTTGTTTCAACGCAGCCAGCAGAAAGAAAAGGGGGTCTGACTTTAATTTGGGTGTTTAATCAAACCATGAAGTGAAGTTTATTTATGTCAGCAGCTTATGTTTTGCATTAAGGCAGCAAGGGAAGCCTTTCATTCATTGCAGATTTGTTTTCTTGTTGAGTGTGTAAAGCTGTTCTGTTTTTGATTTTAGTTTAGTTTATTGTCACGTGTACCGAGGTACAGTGAAAAGCTTTTGTTGCGTGCTAACCAGTCAGCGGAAAGATAGTATTACAATGTCACGGTGGCGCAGTGGTAGCGTTGCAGCCTTGCAGCGCTTGCAGCACCGGAGGCCTTCGGTCAATCCCGACTACAGGTCCTGTCTGTACGGAGTTTTTACGTTCTCCCCGCGACCTGCGTGGGTTTTCTCCGAGATCTTCAGTTTCCTCACACACTCCAAAGACGTACAGGTTTGTAGGTTCATTGGCTTGGGTTTGTATACTTGGTATACGTGTAAATGGTACTGATTGTGGATGATCAGCCGTGATCACATTGAATGGCGGTGCTGGCTCGAAGGGCTAACTGGCCTACTCCTGCACCTATTGTCTATTGTCTAAATTGTCCCTAGTGTGTGAGGGTTTGTGTTAATGTGTGGGGATCACTGGTTGGTATCGGTGGGCCGAAGGGCCTGTTTCCATGCTATCCACAATGAACATGAGAATGGGAATAATGTTTAGTGCAAGGTAAAGTCCGATTAAAGATAATTCAAGGGTCTCCAGTGAGGTAGATAAAAAGAGGGGGCACCTGGATTTGAACCGGGGACCTCTTGATCTGCAGTCAAATGCACTACCACTGAGCTATACATTCACATGTTAGGAAGACAATGATTATGCCATCTCGAAGCCTGATAGAATTCCAAGGAGGCAGTGGTCATGTAGGAATCGTGGAAAGCCTCACCGCCCCGGGTTCAGCTTAGACAAAGCTACAGGATGTGTTGAAGCAATCAGGAAGAGGATAATGTCCGGAAGTATCAATGTTGGATTGTAGCACGATAAAGATGATGTTCTGAGTCATAAGACAAAAATAGTGATGGTTTTAGCAGCCCGAGTGAAAGCTGGACCTGACAATGGTTCTACAAATAGCACTGCACAGCTGTGAAACTTGGACCTTGCAAAAGAGGAAGAGAATCAAGTGAAATGCTGGAGATATGGCTCAGTGTCCAAAGGACCATCCTGAGCTACATAATGTCGGCTGCAGAAAGGGTTCTTACCTGAAACGTCACCTTTGATTTTAGTGCAATTTATTGTCACGTGTACCGAGGTACAGTGAAAGGCTTTTGTTGCGTGCTAACCAGTCAGCGGAAAGACAATACGTGATTACAATCGAGCTGTCCACAGTGTACAGATACATGTTCAAGGGAATAATGAGAATGGTGTTTAGTGCAAGATACAGTCCAGTAAAGTCCAATCAAAGATAGTGCGAGGGTCTCCAGCAAGGTAGATAGTAGCTCAGGGTTGCTCTCTAGTTGGTGATAGGATGGTTCAGTTGCCTGATAACAACTGGGAAGAAACTGTCCCTGAATCTGGAGGTGAGCGTTTTCACACCTCTGTACCTCTTGCCCATTGGGAGAGGGGAGAAGAGGTAATGGCCAGGGTGTGACTCATCCTGGATTATGCTGCTGGCCTTGCCAAGGCAGAGTGAGGTGTAGATGGAGTCAAAGGAAGGGAGATTGGGTTGTGTGATGGTCTGGGCCGCATCTACAATTCTCTGCAATTTCTCGTGGTCTTGGCTGGAGCTGTTCCCAAACCATACTCTCCAGGGATGCTGCCTGATGCGCCAAACTGGCGACTCTGTATGGTTTCTCAGTGTACTGCTGCTATACACTTGTACTGCATCTGAGATGTATCTATATGCTTGTCTATAGTGATACTGGTCCTGAACTGTTTCACTGTACCTCGTTACTTGTGACAAGTCACTTGTTACTTGCTGAGTTATTCCAGCACTTTGTGTCATTTTTTGTAAACCAGCATCTGCATTTCCTGGTATCCACATAATGCCCACTGGTTTGCATGAGATCAGGATGCTGTAAGCAGCAATTAGAAACATAGAGGAGTAGGCCATTCGGCCCTTCGAGCCAGCACCGCCATTCAATACGATCATGGCTGATCATCCAAAATCAGTACCCCGTTCCTGCTTTTCCCCCATATCCCTTGATTCCCTTGGCCCTACGAGCTAAATCTAACTCTCTCTTGAAACGTTGTTGATTTGTGATAATTGCATAATCCAGCTTCTTCTCCAAGAACACTCCCTAACTCCCTAACGCTCAAGGATGCTATATACCAAAATTAGATACAACATGCTAGAGTAACTCAGCTTGTCAGGCAGCATCTCTGAAGAAAGAAGAGGGTAAACATACTCTCCAGAGATGCTGCCTGTCCCGCTGAGTTACTCCAACACTCTTCGTCTGTCTTTTGAGATCAGGCTTACTCGAGCATTCTTAGTTGACAGGCAGAACCTTTTTTCCCCAGGGTGGAAATGCCAAAGACATGGGACCATAGCTTTAAGGTGACAAGGGCAAGAGATGTGCAGGACAAGTTTTTTTTTCACACAGAGGGTGATGGGTGCCTGGAATGCTCCCGGGATGGTGGTGGAGGCAGATATGATAGTGGCGTTTGATAGATAGATAGATAGATAGATAGATAGATAGATAGATAGATAGATAGATAGATAGATAGATAGATAGATAGACAGACAGACAGACAGACAGACAGACAGACAGACAGACAGACAGACTTTTATTGTCATTCAGACCGAAGTCTGAACGTAATTGCAGCAGGCATACATATAATACAATACAATAAGAGGCTTTTGGATAGGCACATGGATATGCAGAGGTTTAATTTGGCATCATGTTTTGCAAGGACATTGTGGGCCTCAGGCCCTATTCCTGTGCTGCGCTGCTCTATGTTCTTAATGCATGCATGCATGCAACTGCACTACCAATGCAACGTTTCCACAGATATACAAGCTTGAGATACTTCCGGGGTTCTGATAAAGACATTATAACTTTGATCTGGTATTTTGTTGGTTCACATGCTTGATCAATGGTGTTTTATCAATAATGTTTTATTATTTTTAATGTTTAGTGTTTTCTGAGTCATTCGTAACTGTCACTGTATGTCATGTTGTTACTTGTGGGCGGAGCACCAAAGCAAATTCCTTGTATGTGAATACTTGGCCAATAAACTTACATACGTACTTAAATGAACACAAGTTGAAGATAGACAAAGTAACTGGAGTAACTGAGCAGGTCAGGCAGCACCTCTGGAGAAAGGGAATAGGTGAAGTTTCGCTTCGAGACCCTTCGTTAGATGCTGAGTTTCTGCCTAGCCCACTGAGTTATTCCAGCATTTTGTGTCTATCCTGCATCTCTAGTCAGAGGGTGGAGAATCTGTGGAATTAATTGCCACAGTCAGCCGTGGAGGCCAAGTCCATTGATATGTTTAATGTGCAGATGAACAGATTCTTGATTAGTACGGGTGTCGGGGGTTATGGGGAGAAGGCAGGAGAATGGGGTTGAGAGGGAAAGATGGATCAGTCATGATTGAATGCTGAGTTGACTTGATGGGCCGAATGGCCCAGTTCTGTTCCTAGAACTTATCTTTGGTGTAAATCAGCACCTGCAGTTCCTTCCTACTCAAGTGGCCATATTGTTCAGGAAGGAACTGCAGATGCTGGTTTAAGCCGAAGATAGGCACAAAATGCTGGAGTAACTCAGCGGGACAGGCAATATCTCTGGAGAAAAAGAATAGACAACGTTTTGGGTGGAGACACTCCTCCAGACTTCAGAGCCATTCCTTTTCTCCAGAGATGCTGCCTAATAACTCAAATAACCTGAGTTATTTGCAGCATTTTGCGTCTATCGTTGCCCATATTGTCTGTTTTGCGAATGCTAAAGAAATCATCTTATATTACTCGAAGGTAGACTAAAATGCTGGAGAAACTCAGCAGGTAGGGCAGCATCTATGGAGATAAGGAATAAGCGATTTTTCGGGTTGAAATCCTTCTTTAGACTGATGTCGGGGTGGGGGGGGGAAGAAGAAAGGAAGAGGCGGAGACAGTGGGCTGTGGGAGAGCTGGGAAGGGAAGGGGAAGGAGGGAGAAAGCAGGGACTACCTGAAATTGGAGAAGTCAATTTTCATACCGCTGGGGTGTAAACTGCCCAAGCGAAAATATGAGGTGCTGCTCCTCCAATTTGCGGTGGGACTCACTCTGGCCATGGAGGAGGCCCAGGACAGAAAGGTCGGATTTGGAATGGGAGGGGGAGTTGAAGTGCTGGGCCACCGGGAGATCAGGTTGGTGATTGCGAACTGAGCGGAGGTGTCGGGCGAAGTGATCGCCAAGCCTGTGCTTGGTCTCACCGATTACTCAGTATTTATGGTTCACTTTATTGAAGGTGAGAGAAACAGACAAGTTATTGAATCCATGCATGGATTTGATAACGGATCTAGAATATTTTTTTTTGTCCTCAACCAAACACTTCCAGCCTTTTGATAATGGTATTGTCTCCTGATGGCCATTCATGCGATCATAGATCTAGATTTTGGAACGGAAAGATAATCTCCTGGTTGTAAAAAACACACAATCATACAGAGCGCATGTAATGACTCTGGACTCGAGATTCTTTCACCCAGATCTGAAATTGTGTCTGAAACTGAACCTAATAGCTCACTATGTTGTGTGATTATGCCAAATAAAATACCGCTGTTTTCACAAATAGCTACACATTGAGATTGTCAGTAAAGATTTTATTAAGATTTCTTCATTTCCTTTCCATAGTTGGGTTCAAATTCATTCCACTACAATTTTAAAGTTGTCATTGCCATTATCTGAGACATAATTTATATATATGTGAACAATGCTATGTTGTAATGTCACTTATGGTGGTTAGTTGATAGCCTTTGTCTGTGAGTCAGAAGATCTTCGAAGACAGACACAACAAGCTGGATCAAGCGGGTCAAGCAGCATCTCTGGCGAAAACGAATAGGTGACATTTCGGGTTGGGACCCTTCAGCAGATATCTTGATATTCTGAGTCATGGGAGCAGTTCTTCCCAATTTGTAGAGTCATTTGAGCGGCACAGTGACACAGTGATAGAGTTGCTGCATTACAGCTTCAGAAATCCGGGTTTAATCCTGACCACGGGTGCTGTCTGTACAGAGTTTGCATGTTCTCCCCATGACCACGTGAGTTTTCCCGGGGCGCTCCAGGTTTCCTCCCGCACTCCAAAAACATACAGGTTTGCAGGTTATTTGGCTTCAGTAAAAATTGTAAATTGTCCCTAGTGTGTAGGATAGCACTAGTGTACGGGGATCGCTGGTCGGCATGGACTTGGTGGGTGGAAGGGCCTGTTCCCGCGCTGTAATTCTAAACTAAACCAAATTTCGAGAATGATCACATGAATAGAAAGGACATGACAAATTAACCACTTGTGCACAAGATTCATGTCCATGGTGACAACTGATCGTGACATTATGAAGTAGACAAAAATGCTGGAGAAACTCAGCGGGTGAGGCAAAGGAAGAGGTGATGTTTCGGGTCGAGACCCTTCTTCAGACTGAGATGTACAAACTGACTACAGTATTTATGACTTTGGCGTCATCAAAGGGCTATGTTTTGATTGTCACTTCTGCCAGTTGCTGTGAGACTTGAGGGCCGTTGCTGAGGTCTTCTTTTGCTGCCCAAAATCCAGCGACATTAGCTTCATCTGATCACCAATGGCCAGAGGGCGGTGTAACGGGCTAGATTATACTGGATTGAAGCCACTGACCCCCTCTCTTCCTTACTGAAGCTTTCCCTACTATAATCAATCTGAAGAAGGGTCCCGACTCTAAACATGCCTATCCATTTTCTCCAGAAATGGTGCCTGACTGCTGAGTTGCTCCAGCACTCTGGGTCTTTTTCTGTAAACTAACATCTGCAGTTCCTTGTGTCTCCAGAAAAACAAAAAAAATATCCTGTACATCATCTATTATTCTTATCATAGAAACATAGGTGCAGCAGTAGGCCATTCGGCCCTTCGAGCCAGCACCACCATTCAATATGATCATGGCTGATCATCCATAGCCCATTCCTGCTTTCTCCCCATATCCCTTGATTCTGTTAACCCTAAGAGCTATATCTAACTCTCTCTTATATTTTATGGAAATACACTGTTGACAGATTCTTGCTCAGTAAGGGTGTCATGGGTTATGGGGAGAAGGCAGGAGAATGGGATTAACAGGGAGAGATAGATCAGCCATGATTGAATGGTGGAGTAGACTCGATGGGCTGAATGGCCTAATTCTGCTCCTATGACTCATACGGCTGTTCCATACCTATATGGAAATATACCGCTGCGAATGCCTGCATAACAAGTGACTGCTATTTAAATATATATGTTTGACTCTAAAATTTTGAAAACTGATCATTTTATCTCAGTACGAGTTCTATCGTTTTTTTTAACGTTGCACTTTGTTTCACAGAGGAAGAAGAGGAGCAGGTGCCGACTGATGGAGGCACGTCAGCAGAAGCCATGCAAGTCCCTCTCGAAGAGGAAGAGGATGAAATGGAGGAGGAAGAGGCTGTTAACGATGAGAACTTTTTGGGAAAAAGACCGTTAGAAAGCCCAGACTCTGCCGATTTACCGGTTGCAAAGCGAGCCAGAATAGCGGGGTGTAAAATAGACAGCCCCGACGGTGTTTTGGAACCCAGGGAACCTTTAAGTATGATAAATTCTCAAAGGGTGCCCCCTGTTTTGTCACCGGTCCCTCCGCCAGATCATTCAGACTCACTGCCACTTTCCCCCGAACCTCCCATGCTTGCACCCATACCAAAACCGTCGCCACTTTCCACCCCCAAATCCTCCGACTCAAAAGCATTCACGTCTAAAGTCAAATCGAAGATCTCATCGTCGTCGATACAAAAGCCCAAATCCCCAAAAGCAGTTCAGTTGGCACTCTTGGGAAGTCCCATCCGATCTCCGAAAGCTTCTTTGAAAGCGGACAAAAAATCGCCCATGCGCACAAAAAGTCCCAAAAGCCCGAAAAGTCCCAAAGTACCACCCAGTGTTTCTCATTCCGCGGCCAAGAGTGAAACTCCCAGCAGGACGCCCTTGTCTGTTTGCAACTCTGGGCCTGAGAAACTGGGCAAAGAAAACGTTCAGACCAGGCAGTCGCTCTTGTCGATTGAAGTGGAGAAACCGAATGTTTCCGACACCTCGCCAAAAAAATTGCCAGTGCCTGATAAGAGTATTGATGACTCGATCGACGCCGTCATCGCCCGCGCTTGCGCTGAGCGGGAACCCGACCCCTTTGAGTTCTCCTCAGGTTCCGAATCGGAAGGGGAGATTTTCACCAGCCCCAGGAGACTTACCATTTCAGAATCGTCCACCCCACGAATGTTCTCCCTGTCGAGCAGCTTCAGCAGAGGAAGTGCCACCCCCGTGTCCTCGTCGGCCCCGACAACCAGCACCAATGTATCGTGGACGTTGGACGATTCCATCAACGAGGTTGTTCGGAAGGCCAGCATGGGAACGCCGCCCTCCGTCCCCGTGTCCATCCCTTACCTGTCCTCCCCGTCCGCTTCCCCCCCTACCCCGGAGCCCCTCCTCAAACTCTACGAGGAGCGCACAAAGCACACGTCGACGTCCGACGTGAAGAAAAAGCTGAAGAAAGAAATTAAGATGAAGATCAGGAAGAAGGAGAAGGAGAAGTTGAAGGATAAGGACAAGGAGAAAAAGGAAAAGAGCAAAGACAAAGAGAAAAACAAGGAGGCCAGCAAGGAGTCCAAGATTTTGAAAGAGCTCGCAAAAGACCACGAGCTAGATCCGTTCAAATTTAGAATCAAAGATTTCGATAGCGACATTAAGGCAAAACACAAGGATGGGAACTTCAAAAAGGACAAGGAAAAGCACAAGGAAAAGAAGAAAGATAAAGAAAAGAGTAAAAAGGACAAGGAGAAGAATAAGGACAAGGATAAACACAAAGTTAAGAACCAGTTGACGCCGCTCCCGTTTGTTATAAAGGAGCCCTTGTTCAGCACCCCGAGCAACGTTCGAAGCCCGTCCGTGCTGCCCGCAGTGCCCCTCCTGGTCCCCGAGAGACTGTTTGAAGAGAAGCCCAAAGAGAAGGAAAAGAAAAAGGACAAAAAGGAGAAGAAGAAAAAGAAGGAGAAGGAGAGGATGAAGGAAAAGGAGAAAAGAGAGAGGGAAAAGAAGGAGAAGGAGAAAGAGAAAGAGAAGCATAAACACGAAAAGGTAAGTGTAAGTGTAAAAACTGTTGTAATTTGTAGGTAGACAAAATTGCTGGAGAATCTCAGCGGATGCGACAGCATCTATGGAGCGAAGGAAATAGTCTGAAGAAGGGTTTCGGCCCGAAACGTTGCCTATTTCCTTCGCTCCATAGATGCTGCCACATCCGCTGAGTTTCTCCAGCACTTTTGCCTACCTTCGATTTTACAGCATCTGCAGTTCCTTCTTGAACATTATAATTTGTAGTTTGTATGTAGATATAAAAACAATTGAACAGGTACATGGATAGGAGAGGGTTTAGAAGGATATGTGCCAAACACAAGCAAATGGAATCAGATTAGATGGGGTATCAGCATGGATGATTTGGGCCAAAAGGCATGTTTCTGCGCTGTACGACTCTTTAAATTCTATCTATCATTCTATCAACAACTAAAGAGCAGTCTTGAGCTACTATCTACCCCATTGGAGACCCTCAGACTCTCTCTAATTGCAACTGACTGGACTCTTATCCTGCACTAAATGTTCAACGTTTCTTTATTGTCATGTGTAACATGTAACAGTGAAATACATTTTATGCATGCAGCTCTGCAAGACTATCCTGGTGCCCAGTCAGTATAGAATGGACGGAACAGTTCACCGAGTCCAGATGCAATATATCTATCACAAAACCTTATTCCCTTTATCATATGTCTGCACACTGTGGATGGCTCGATTGTAATCATGTATTGTCTTTCCGTTGACATGTTAGCACACAACAAAAGCTTTTCACTGTACCTCGGTACACATGACACTAAAATTAAACTAAACTAAAGGGCCTGTCCCATTTACGCGATTTTTTCATCGACTGCCGGCAACCGACATAGTCGCAGCAGGTTGCCGAAAATTTTCAACTTGTTGAAAATCCAGCGGCAACCAGAAAAAGGTACGACCCGACCCTTTGGGCGACTACTCACCACCAAACAGGCGACTGATTCAAAAGCAATTGTACAGTCAGAAAAATAATTATTTTTATATTTATGAACTGCTGCCTCACAGCGCTAGAGACCCGGGTTCGATCCTGACCTCGGGTGCTGTCAGTGCAGAGTTTGCATGTTCTCCCTGTGACCCGTGTGGGTTTCCTCCATGTTTCCACCCCGCATGAGTTTTCTGGCGGGTGTTCCAGTTTCCTCCCACATCCCAAAGTTGTGCAACTTTGTCGGTCAATTGGCCATTGTAAAAATCGTCCTTAACGTACATGGAGTGGATGAGAAGGTAGGATAACATGGAACTATTGAGAACGGGTGATCAATGGTCGTCAATGACGGAAGGTCAAGTTTCCATTGATAGAAGTTTCATAGATAGACATCAAGTGCTGGAGTAACTCATTGAATCAGGCAGCATCTCTGGAGAAAAGTGGTGGGTGATGCTTCTGGGCGGGACCTTTCTTCAGACTGGCATTTGAAAGTAGTGATTGAACACTTCTCCAAGTCTGAAGAAGGGTCTCGACCCAAAACATCACCCATCCTTTTCCTCCAGATCTGCTGCCTGACCCGCTGAGTTACTCCAGCACTTTGTGTCTCTGTTCAGTATAAACCAGCATCTGCAGTTCCTTTCTATATACAGCCTGTTCCCATGCTAAACTAAACTACTTTGAAACTATTTTCTCATTAGAAAGTAATTGTAACTGCTGAAATATCTAAACGCATGCCATTTTAGTGAGTTTACAATGGAGCAATTTGATAAAATTACATTTCAAAGTCGTGATTAAATACTTCTCATAGATTGTAATATGAAATGTTGCGATTGTTTCTACTCTTAAGTTTGTAGTGGGAATGATGTCTTTACCGAACCTCCATGTACAGCTTAGAGGTCTGTGCCCCAGCTGAATCATTTGTTTGTAAAGAAAATTGTGGAGCCAGAAGACATGAGATGTTTCGAGATACTAATGTAATTTAGATTAATCTGTTTAGATAAGCTCCGAAGTTGGGGTTTTTTTGCTGCAAGACATGATTTAAAAAAAAAAAAAATGTTTCAGGGAATCGGTCTTAACGCTTTGACTTTGTGATGGCGCTTCATGGCTGTCAGAGAGGAAATGTAAAGCAGCGGAGCATTATCAGTTTGTGCCTTGAGGTACGCAGTAAAAAGAATCTAAATCCTAGAAGATTAAGGGAAAAATGCAGCACACTCCAAAAAAAGGGGCTTATGTGACTGGTATTATTTATCCAGGTGAAAAGAATGGTACTCGCATATAAGACTGAGCAAATCCACTAGCAGTGTATTTCGAGCACTCCACAGAGGAGTCTTGTGTTGTATGCCCTTCAATATCTTGCCTTGAACCCTGTCAACCCCTGCGTTAGTCCTCTTACTAAACTCAGCTTCTTTTGCAGTCTTTACAAACGTAACACCCATCCACAGCCACTGCAAGCCCGCGCATTTTTGCAGAACAGGGGCTCTGCGTTTCAGTCAATGAGAAATGGCCTCATTGAATCAGCAATTGTGAATAATTGTTAAATCTGCAAAATCTACCTGGTTTTCACCTGCTGCAACTTACTTTGTCAGGCGGCGCGGTGGCACAGCCGGTACAGCCGCTGCCTCACTGCGCCAGAGACCCAGGTTCGACCCTGACCTCCGGTGCTGTCTGTGCGGAGTTTGCACGTTCTCGCTGTGTCCCCCTGGGTTTCCTCTGGTGTTCCGGTTTCCTCCCTCATCCCAAAGATGTGCAAAGATTCTCCCCCCCCCACCCTACATCAGTCTGAAGAAGGGTTTCGGCTCGAAACGTTTCCTATTTCCTTCGCTCCATAGATGGTGCTGCACCCGCTGAGTTTCTCCAGCATTTTTGTCTACCTTCGATTTTCCAGCATCTGCAGTTCCTTCTTAAACAGATGTGTAGATAAATTGGCCTCTGTAAATTGTCCCTTGTGTGTAGGGAGTGTATAAGATAGTGAAATAACATAGAACTAGTGTGAATCGGAGATCAATGGTCAGTATGGTCTTGGTGGGCTGAAGGGCCTGTTTCCATGCTATATTTAATTTCAATTAATTCAATCAATCAAAAGTAGCAAAGATGATTTAGTTCCCCATTATTTGTTCCCCATTTAATTTTGTTCAGCTTATTATCTATCTCCCTCGTCTTCTCCTTGTACTGCTTTCATTTTGACTGTCACATGTTCGGTTCCATTTAATCTATTTTTTTCTCCATTGGCGATTTTACATTGTTTTAACATCATTAGTTTGAACCCTTTTTAAATTTTATTTAGCGGTAGACTTTTGCGCAGTCAGGGCAGCAAGTTTGACCGTTGCCAACTTCCCTTCCACAACGCAAAGAAGTGCGGTTTTGTAGGTAATTTGCCCCGCTTAGGGCTACAGGGCCTGTTTCAGTGCTGTGCTGTTCGACATTGTATGTTAGATTAATATGAATGGGAAGTTGATAGGAGGTCGGCACAGACAAGGTGGGCAGAATGGCCCTTTTCCATCCCATATGTCACTCTGTAAAGAATCTGCTTCAAATGTATCAATGCAGATGTCATCTAATATTGAAAAGTTACTGCCCAACCCCCACCCCCAACAGAATTTGAGGTTTGCATCAGTGGGAAGCAGAATCTTTTAAATACATTTTAAAAGGAGTTTAGCCCAGGAAAAGCTTAAAAAGCATGACATGATAAAACGCAAATTCCTGCTTAATTGACTCAAGTTCTTCAAAAATAAATTACCGAGGAAGACAGACAAAAATCGCCAAGCTGAAAGTATTTTTTGTAATTTAAAGCACATGGCAAAGTCTCTAAGCCAAGATACCCTGATGTGTAAAGAGCATTGAAGAGTTATAAGAATAGCGGTTTGCTCAGAAATTATAAAGGAGGAAACTTGTCCTGATGAAACTGATTAATGACGGTGCTCCAGTCAATGGTCAGGTAAATTGATCGGAACGGTGAAAATTGATTTTCTGTGGGACTGAGAAACAACGTTTGACCCAGTGATGGCAAATAGAAACCATTGGGAAATAATTAATTTCCAACAATTATTGAGTTTAAAAGTAGGGAGGTCATGTTGCAGTTATACAAGACATTTGACGGGTCACATTTAGAGTATTGTGTTCAATTCTGGGCACCATGTTATAGGAAAGATGTTGTCAAACTGGAAAGAATGCAGAGAAAATGTACGAGGATGTTGCCAGAACCCAAGAGCCTGAGCTATAGGGAGAGGTTGACCAGGTTAGGACTCTATTCCTTGGAGCGCAGGAGGATGAGGGGGTGATCTTATTAGAGGTGTACAAATTCATGAGAGGAATAGATCGGGTAGACGCCCAGAGTCTCTTGCCCAGAGTAGAGGAATCGAGAACCAGAAGACATAGGTTTAAGGTGAAGGGGAAAAGGGGAGTCTGAGGGGGAACATTTTCACACAAAGGGTGGTGGGTGTATGGAACGGGTTGCCAGAGGAGGTAGTTGAGGCTGGTACAACCGCAACATTTAAGAAACATGTACATGGATAGGACAGCTTGAGAGGGGTGTGAGCCAAACACAGGCAGGTGGGATTAGTGTCGATGGGACATGTTGGTCGGTGTGGGCAAGTTGGGCCGAAGGGCCTGTTTCCAGGCTGTAACACTCTATGACTCGAATGTCAAAGTTATTGACAATCTCTTATTATCCTAGTTCAATTCCTATTATAATGTTGGCATGTCTGGTCTTCGAATTGAGGCAGTAATCAGCCTATTGCTTCCTTCATCCTCTAATCAACCTTATTTATGGTTAACTCTGATGAGGATCTAATAACTTTAATGGATCTGGTACTTGCAGTAATTTATCTTTCCCTTCCAGTTCATGTTGTAGTGATGACAGATACATGCTGCTAATTTGTAGGAGCAGGTCACAGGGTTTGGACTGTACACACTGAAATTGCTAAATTGTTTTCCATTCTTTTATGTCAGAGGCTATCTGACTTGTATGCGGGTATTGAATTCTATCTTTCACTTAACTTTTTTTTTTAAAAAGCCAGGTGCTCAATATCCGAACAAGTTTTACCCAAAACTTTGAATTCTGTACTTTTGAATTCTACACCTTGAATTATTTGTTATGAAAAGAAGCACCTTCAATTTATGTTTAAGAACCAACTGCAGATGCTGGAAAAATCGAAGGTGGTCAAAAATGCTGGAGAAACTCAGCTCGAGATCGACCCAAAATGTCGCCTATTCCTTCGCTCCATAGATGCTGCCTCGCCCGCTGAGTTTCTCCAGCATTTTTATCTACCTTCAATTCTTTGTAGTTGAGCAAGGAAAGTGGAAAGATGGCACACTGTGAGAGGAGCACGACATTCTCCCTACGATATGTTTTCAGCTTTGTAAAGTTGAAAATCTGATGATATTTTTCAGCATGAAAAGTATCAATTTTTCCAACAGGTCCTAGGTACCTTTGTGAAATAAAATGCTGCCCTGTTCTCCCCTCTATGTGGAGCTTGTAAAATCCACCCCTCTTTCTCTAAAACTTTCACACTAATAGGCTTTCCGCAGAGACCGCTCCCTCCGTAACTCCCTGGTCAATTTGTCCTTTCCCACCCAAACCACCCCCCCCCCCCGGTACTTTCCCTTGCAACAGCAGGAAATGCTACACTTGTCGCTTTACCTCCCCCCTCGACTCCATCCAAGGACCCAAGCAGTCTTTCCAGGTGAGGCAGAGGTTCACCTGCACCTCCTCCAACCTCATCTGCTGTATCCGCTGCTCTAGGTGTCAGCTGCTCTACATCGGTGAGACCAAGCGCAGGCTTGGCGATCGCTTCGCCCAACACCTCCGCTCGGTCCGCATTAACCAACCTGATCTCCCAGTGGCTCAGCACTTCAACTCCCCCTCCCATTCCGAATCCGACCTTTCTGTCCTGGGCCTCCTCCATGGCCAGAGTGAGTCCCACCGCAAATTGGAGGAGCAGCACCTCATATTTCGCTTGGGCAGTTTACACCCCAACGGTATGAACATTGACTTCTCCAATTTGAGGTAGTCCTTGCTTTCTCCCTCCTTCCCCTCCCCTTCCCAGCTCTCCCAAAGCCCACTGTCTCCGCCTCTTCCTTTCTTCTTCCCGCCCCACCCCCACCACTACATCAGTCCGACGAAGGGTCTCGACTCGAAACGTCACCAATTCCTTCGCTCCAAAGATGCCGCCTCACCCGCTGACTTTCTCCAGCATTTTTGGTTGCATGCTAATATTGTTAGATCTCGTAGATAAGTTAATACCTCCCAATTCTAAACAGAAACTTATGCAGCAAACATAATGCAATCAAACTTTTCAAATCCAAAATAAAATGCATTGATTATTAGGTTTCCAGGATATCTATATGGCTGTTTAAAAATTAGTGCCAGGTGCAAAGAACCTCTTTAGTTTATTTGAGGGATACAGTGCAGAAACAGGCACTTCAGCCCACCGAGACAAGTGACCCCTGTACACTAACGCTATCCGACACATTCGAGACAATTTACAATCTTTACCGAAGTCAATTAACTTACAAACCTGCATGTCTTTGGAATGTGGGAGGAAACGGAGCACCTGGGGAAAATCCACGCACCAATGTACAAACTCCGTACAGACGCGCCCGTAGTCAGGATTGAACCCAGATCACTGGCACTGCAAGGCAGCAGCTCTAGTATTGTGTCAGCCCTATGCGCCTTTAGCACTTGATACATTGAATATCACAGAAATGGTGTTCCTTAGCAAAATAAGAATTGTGATGGAATATTTTGATCTGTGTCTATCAGGTTGCTGAGGAGTAATTGCGCAAATACGATATCTCTTCATTGGTTCTGTTATTATCTGGTTCGTAATGGCATCTGTGTCCACGAAAACCTGCCTTACAGCGCCAGAGGCCCAGGTTGGATCCTGACTACGGGTGCTGCCTGTATGAAGTTTGTACGCTCACCCAGTGACCTGCGCGGTTTTTCTCCGGGTGCTCCGGTTTCCTTCCACACTCCAAAGAGACGTACAGGTTTGTAGGTTAATTGGCTTCAGTAAAAATTGTAAATTGTCCCCAGCGTGTAGGACAGTGCTAGTTTAGCAGGGTGATCGCTGGTTTGCGTGGGCTGAAGCGCCTGTTCCTACGCTGTATCTCTAAAGTCAAAAAACATGTTCAAAAGACATTCAGTTTCTATCCTTAAGGATGGCCAATGATGTGCTGAATTACTGTGTAGATGCACCATCAGTTGGAAATCTCACCGTCTGGAAATCAAGCTCAATCCTTCCCGTCCACTGAGAGGCATATTCATTTACACTTCTCACAACAAACCCGTGCAGTGTGAAGTCTTTATCTACTTGCTGGTGTTGCCACAACCTTACTCTTGCCCTTTCTGATTAATTGCAGTCTTACAGTTACACATTCTATTAGCATTTAAGTGCTTTCTGCTCTGCTCTGGATGGTCATATCATTGCAGGGCTCCCAACCTTTACCTCGCTTATCTGTTTCGCTGGAAATAATGCTGTGATACGGATGCACAGGTAACAGCACTCAATGGTGGCATGCATAGGTAAGCATTAGTCTTGTGAGAACCATCTGAAGAAGTGTCCCGACCTGAAACGTCACATCCACGTTCTCCAGGAGATGCAGCTAGAGTTTAAAAGGATGAAGGGGGGGACAAGCTTTTCCCTTTTAGAATAGGGAAGATTCAAACAAGAGGACATGACTTCAGAATTAAGGGACAGAAGTTTAGGGGTAACATGAGGGGGAACTTCTTTACTCAGAGAGTGGTAGCGGTGTGGAATGAGCTCCCAGTGGAAGTGGTGGCGGCAGGTTCGTTGGTATCATTTAAAAATAAATTGGATAGGCATATGGATGAGAAGGGAATGGAGGGTTATGGTATGAGTGCAGGCAGGTGGGACTAAGGGAAAAAAGTTGTTCGGCACGGACTTGTAGGGCCGAGATAGGACAAGGGGTCACAGCTTAAGGATAAAGGGGAAATCCTTTAAAACCGAGATGAGAAGAACTTTTTTCACGCAGAGAGTGGTGAATCTCTGGAACTCTCTGCCACAGAGGGTAGTTGAGGCCAGTTCATTGGCTATATTTAAGAGGGAGTTAGATGTGGCCCTTGTGGCTAAGGGGATCAGGGGGTATGGAGAGAAGGCAGGTACGGGATACTGAGTTGGATGATCAGCCATGATCATATTGAATGGCGGTGCAGGCTCGAAGGGCCGAATGGCCTACTCCTGCACCTAATTTCTATGTTTCTATGTTTCTATAGCCTGTTTCCGTGCTGTAATTGTTATATGGTTATATGGTTATCTCTGCTACAGAAGGTAGTTGAGTCCAGTTCATTGGCTATATTTAACAGGGAGTTAGATGTGGCCCTTGTGGCTAAAGGGATCAGGGGGTATGGAGAGAAGGCAGGTACGGGATACTGAGTTGGATGATCAGCCATGATCATATTGAATGGCGGTGCAGGCTCGAAGGGCTGAATGGCCTACTCCTGCACCCAATTTCTATGTTTCTATAAAAACCTATAAAATTATAAAAGGACTGGACAAGCTAGATGCAGGAAAAATATTCCCAATGTTGGGCGAGTCCAGAACCAGGGGCCACAGTCTTAGAATAAAGGGGAGGCCATTTGAGACTGAGGTGAGAAAAAAAGTTTTCACCCAGAGAGTTGTGAATTTATGGAATTCCCTGCCACAGAGGGCAGTGGAGGCCAAGTCACTGGATGGATTTAAGAGGGAGTTGGATAGAGCTCTAGGGGCTAGTGGAATCAAGGGATATGGGGAGAAGGCAGGCACGGGTTATTGATTGGGAACGATCAGCCATGATCACAATGAATGGCGGTGCTGGCTCGTAGGGCCGAGTGGCCTCCTCCTGCACCTGGTTTCTATGTTTCTATGACCTGCTGAGTTACTCCGGCATTTTGTGACCATGTAATAGCCAAGGTGTGATTGCCAGTGAAATGTCACAGAGCCATACAGCATGGGAGCAGGCCCAGCATGGAACTATGCCGACCAACACGCCCATCTGACCGCCTTTGGCCCATATCCCTCCAAACCCATCCTATCCAAGAATCTGTCCAAATGCTTTTTAAACATTGTGATAGTACCTGCCTCAACTACCTCGTCTGGCAGATCATTCCAGATTCCTGCAACCCCTACTCCTATTCCTACAACCCCAGGAAGCGAGCGGGCAAGATCATCTCTGACCCCTCTCACCCTGGCCACAAACTCTTTGAATCACTTCCCTCTGGAAGGCGACTCCGGACTGTCAAAGCTGCCACAGCCAGACATAAAAACAGTTTTTGTCCACGAGTAGTTGCTCTACTCAACAGCCACAAATCTGTAGCCTCCCTTTGATCTGGTATTTTGTTGGTTCACATGCTTGATCAATGGTGTTTTATCATTAATATTTTATTATTATTAATGTTTAGTGTTTTCTGAGTCATTCGTAACTGTCGCTGTATGTCATGTTGTTACTTGTGGGCAGAGGTTGGCCCACAAGTAACATTGGCCGCCTTAACCAGCCTAGGCGCCACATTTTCAGGGGGACTTCCACGGAGTTTCAAGGGCTCTCTCTCGTGATTTTGTCCGTATTAATGGTGGTGCCAGTTGCCAGAAAATCGGCGGTCGACCTGTATTTTGCCCATAATCTTGTAAATCTATTAAAAAAAATCCCTCTGCCTTTTATACTATAATCTAGATGATCACACTTGATATGATTTTGAGATTATATGCATTTATCACCTAATAATCTTGTTTGCAAATTCTCTGTTGGCAGAAGCATAAGGTTTTAAACAGTCAACTGTTCATCATTTGAAATAAAAACGATGTACTTTAATCTTGGTTATCCCAACATTTCTAGCTTTGTGCAGCCTTTAATGTTTGATCATTTTCACTGTTCCCCTGCTGTAACAGATGCCTAGTTTTATAGACTATTCCACTTTCCTCTGTCTTGTAGTTTGGTTTAGTTTAGAGATACAGCATGGTAACAGGCCCTTCGGCCCACCGAGTCCCAGCCGAAAATTGACTAAACTAAACTAAAAGATGGCAAGTAAACCTTTGCTGTCTGTATGGAGGGCTTTAAACATCATCATATGATGATTAACATTCTTGGTAAGAATTCCATCTCCAGTCAGGACAGGTAAAGAGTTCCTTGTCCCTTTACCTCCCCCCTCGACTCCGTTCATGGACCCAAGCAATCGTTCCAGGTGCGACAGAGGTTTACCTGCATCTCTTCCAACCTCATCGATTGCGTCCGCTGCTCTAGATGTCAGCAGATCTATATCGGTGAGACCAAGCGGAGGTTGGGCGATCGTTTCGCCGAACACCTCCGCTCGGTCCGCAATAACCAAGCTGACCTCCCGGTGGCTCAGCACTTTAACTCCCCCTCCCACTCCGTCTCCGACCTCTCTGTCCTGGGTCTCCTCCATGGCCACAGCGAGCAGCACCGGAAATTGGAGGAACAGCACCTTATATTCCGATTGGGGAGTCTGCATCCTGGAGGCATGAACTTCGAATTCTCCCAATTTTGTTAGTCCTTGCTGTCTCCTCCCCTTCCTCAGCCCCCCTGCTGTCTCCTCCCATCCCCCAGCCTTCGGGCTCCTCCTCCTTTTCCCTTTCTTGCCCCCACCCACCCCCGCCCCTGATCAGTCTGAAGAAGGGTTTCGGCCCGAAACGTTGCCTATTTCCTTCGCTCCATAGATGCTGCTGCACCCGCTGAGTTTCTCCAGCTTTTTTGGGTAACATAGGTAAAGAGCATTCCTTTTCTCCGGAGATGCTGCCTGACCCACTGAGTTACTCCAGCATTTTGTGTCTATCTTTAGGAAAAGCGCACGTGGACTTGTTTTACGCCGTTTCTTTTACGCCAAATAGTATCAGTCAACATCAGATAACGATCTGTGAAATCATTTATCACTAGATCTTGCACGAGCCATAAATGGATCACTTTATTTCACCGGTTTCTACATAAACAGTTGCTGCAAGAGAGATCACAATAAGCAATGCCAAAATATTGAGACACATGGAACTGCAGATTCAAGATTCAAGTGAGTTTATTGTCATGTGTCCCTGATAGGACAATGAAATTCTTGCTTTGCTTCAGCACAACAGAACATAGTAGGCATGAATACAGAACAGATCAGTGTGTCCATATACCATTATATAAATATATACACACATGAATAAATAAACTGATAAAGTGCAAATCAACAGATAATGGGCTATTAATGTTCAGAGTTTTGTTCGAGCCAAGTTTAATAACCTGATGGCTGTGGGGAAGCAGCTATTCCTGGACGTTGCAGTCTTCAGGCTCTTGTAGCTTCTACCTGAAGGTAGCGGGGAGATGAGTGTGTGGCCAGGATGGTGTGGGTCCTTGATGATACTGCCAGCCTTTTTGAGGCAGCGACTGCGATAGATCCCCTCGATGGAAGGGAGGTCAGAGCCGATGATGGACTGAGCAGTGTTTACTACTTTTTGTAGTCTTTTCCGCTCCAGGGTGCTCAAGTTGCCGAACCAAGCCGGTTTACACAACAAATGACACAAAAGTGCTGGAGTAATTCAGGCAGCATCGCTGGAGAATATAGATAGTTGACGATTCCAATGCCAAAATATCCTGGTCCTGCAGAACGTCTGACCACAGAGCCTTGTGCCTATTCACAACATTGCATGAATGGCAGGGTGGTGCAGCGGTAGAGTTGCTGCCTTACGGCGCCAGAGACCCGGGTTCGATCCTGACTACGGGTGCTGTCTATACGCAGTTTGCACTTTCTCCCCGTGACCATATGGGTTTCCTCCAGTTGCTCTGGTTTCCTCCCACATCCCATAGACGTGCGGGTTTGTAGCCGTGCGGAATTGGCATCTAAATTGTCCCTGGTGTAAACGTGGTCGATGCAAGAGTGGGATAACATAGAACTCGTGTAAACGGATGATCGATGGTCGGCATGGATTCAGTGGGCCGAAGGGCCTGTTTCCATGCTGTATCTCTAAATAAAAATAAAAAGAGTATGTTACTTAAACTTCAATCTTGCCGTGATATGCAAGCACTTTGTAATTAAGAAGGCACACGTTGTTCTTTTTTATTTCATATTTATTTTTTAGTTGCATACGTTTGTGGTGCAAGAAATCCATTAATCCTCCTTTCTGGTTGGCATCTCCTAACAAAGTCGTTTCCTAACCTCCTAGATTTTCTGCTTGTTAACTTTGAATTGGAAGAAAATCCAGTTTGGAGAGAATGGGTTATAATTGTCGAGCCTAACACCTGCCGATAGCAAAAAAAGACTAGAAATCGTATTGGGTTGCCTTCACCTCCTCCACAGTAGTTTGCCATTCAAATTACTGAATTATCCACTTCATCCTCAAGTGTTATTTCATCGTTTCAATCCCTCCATGAGATTAGCGACAAGGAATAGCTCCTACTGGGGTCAGATATTAAAACGTGGGCAGCCCACATGCAGCAGAACCTAATCTCCCCAGAACTGCCATAGTTCAGTTTAATTTAGAGATACAACGTGGGAACAGGTCCTTCAGCCAACTGAGTCCACGCCGATCACCAGTCAGCTGTGAACTCCTTCTATCCTTCACACTAGGACAATTCACACAAGCCGGTTAACCTACAAACCTGCACCTGTTTGGAGTGTGGGAGGAAACCGGAGCACTCGGAGAAAACCTATGCGATCACAGGGAGAACGTGCAAACTCCGTACAGACAGCACCCGTCGACAGGATCAAGGACCCGGGTCTCTGGCGCTGTGATGCAACAATTGTTTGGAGTTTGGAGATACAGCGTTGAAACAAGTGCGACAGTCCATTCTGACCAGTAATCTCCCTGTACACTAAACTAAACACAATGGGGACAATTTACAATTTACTGAAGCCAATTAACCTGCAGGTCTTTGGAATGTGGGAGAAAACCGGAGCACGCCGGAAAAACCCACGCGGGTCACAGGGCGAACGTGCAGATTCCGTACAGAGAGCATCTGAGGTCAGGATCGAACCCGGGTCTCTGGTGTTGTAAGGCAGCAACTCTACCGCTGCGCCACTGTGCCTCACTAGTTAGGAGAAGTTCTGCCATCATATGGATCTAAGGACAAGCAACAGTTCCGCCGTGCTATCATTACTGCATTTTATAGTGCAAAAATATGTCAACGGGAGAAAAATAATTACAGCTCTAAAGGATCTAAAGAGCTTACATTCACTGGAATTTAGAAGGATGAGAGGATATTCTATAGAAATATGAAATTCTTAAGGAATTGGACAGGAAAAATGTTCCCGATGTTGGGGGAGCCCAGAACCAGGGCACAGTTTAAGAATAAGGGGTAGGCCAATTAAGACTGAGATGAGGAAAATCTTTTTCACCCAGAGAGTTATGAATCTGTGGAATTCTCTGCCACAGAAGACAGTGGAGGCCAATTTCTCTGGATGTTTTCAAGAGAGAGTTAGATATAGATCTTCGGGCTAACAGAATCAAGGGATCTGAGGTGAAAGCTGGAACCGGGTACTGATTGTGGATGATCAGCCATGATCCCATTGATTGGCGGTGCTAGCTCAAAGGGCTGAATGGCCTGCTCTTGCACCTATTTTCTATGTTTTGATCTGAATTGTTCATCAGAGAATTTATTTCCAGGTTGCAGAAGGACTTAGTGTCACAAAGATAGCCCCATAATGTTGTAATTGATGCAAAACTGGGGTTGCAATGTATTTTACTGTCATGACTGGTTTTGTGTATACATAATATCCAGTATTTATCAGCATGAAATTATTTGAACATAATGTGAAAATACACCACCTGTATGGTAATAGCTAGCTTACCAGATAGTAATTATCATTGTGTTTCTGTGGCAGGCAAAACCGGAACCAATTATACCAGCTCCCTCCCCTGTTATTCCAAGACTTACCCTGAGAGTGGGTGCTGGCCAGGATAAAATGTGAGTACCGTATTTTTTCTAAAGTTATTTAGCGTATTTACTCTTTGCATTAAAGTGATCTCCAGTGTGTTCGAGTGGACGCAGCCCAGACCATCACACGAACCACCCTCCCTTCCATTGACTCCATCTATACCTCACGCTGCCTCGGCAAGGCCAGCAGCATCATCAATGACCAATCTCACCCCCGGTCACTCCCACCGGTCACTCCCTCTTCTCCCCTCTCCCATCAGGCAAGAGGTACAGAAGTGTGAAAACGAACGCACACCTCCAGATTCAGGGACAGTTTTGTCCAAAGATCCTACAGCGAGCAAGATGGTCCACTCGACGAAAAAGACGTAGTACGGTCATGGGCAGATTCGTGGGTAATTTTCGGCCCCATTTCCGTAACCGGCTTCCGTCTCCGCACCAAAAATACCATAGGATAATAATGTGGAGATGGAAGCCGGTTACGGAAACATCCTCGTAAACATAAACGTTATTTGGGAAAAATCTTCTCATTTTCAGAATTTTAATTTATTAACACAAACTTTAGACTATATTATTCAAAAACGAGGTTGAACAAATTTTATCCAAACGTCTCTCCCAGATGCGATAAATGTTTGTTTCAAAACGCTAATATAACACACTCATTTGTTGGATGTACAAAGTTGAATAAATTTTGGAGTGATATATTTGATATATTTACAAAGATTATCAAGTCAAGAATAGAACCCAAAACGGAATGGATTATATTTGGAATAATAGGAGAAGATACCAATTTAAATAAAGATCAAAATGTTTTTTTTAATTATGGGTTAATAATTGGAAAGACATTGATACTTAAATTTTGGAAAAGTACAACCACACCAACTGTTAAAATGTGGATTAGGAATATGATGGACATAGCACGCCTTGAAGAAATGAGACTCCGACTAATAGATAAATATGACCAATTCTTAAAGAGTTGGTCTCCTTTTATCGACTTTTTGGAATCATGTGATGCAGCGGTGCCGTAAGGATTGCCGATTTCAGTTCATGACGCGGATAGATCTACATCTCCGAATACAGATTTGAAAAATTCTCTTTTAAGGGGCCTTCTCTTCTATTTCTACTCTCCTCTTTCTCTCTTCCTTTTTTTTTTTTATATATACACACTTCACGTTTTTCTACTCTCTGCCATCTATTTTTCCACTTTTTCCCCTTTCTATTGCTTTCTTTTTCTTGATCTGCTTACTTTTTTCTTATAACATAAAACTAGAGGTTGTACATAGAATGGATTACGGTATTACATAGTTGGCACCTAAAATTAGGCGCCACTGTACTGTTTTGTGCTGTATTAACTTCTAATAAAATAAACAAAAAAAAAAAAAAAAAAAAAAAAAAACACAAACTTTTCCTCCGCAACGTTGATTACACTGCGAGTCGGGTCGGGTCGGGTTATGGAAATGGATGGGAAAAAAAAGCCCACGTTCCGCTCCGTTGCATACTACACGTCAGCCCGTTGCATTTAGCAGGAGTGGTCTATCTTGCTCCGCTATAGGATCTTTGGTTTTGTCCCAGTTGTTATCAGGCTCAGGCGGCTGAACCATCCGATCACCAACGAGAGAGTGGTCCTGACATACTATCTACCTCATTGGAGATCTTTGGACTCTCTTTAATCGGACTTTACTGGACTTTATCTTGCTCTTCATATCATTTCCTTTCTTACGTATCTGTACATTGTGGATAGCTAGATCATGTAATCATGTATTATCTGGTTGGTTAGCTCACAATGAAAGCTTTTCACTGTACTTTGGTGCCCATGACAATAAATCAAACTAAACTAAACTAACCTAACCTCAACAAAACAACAATGGTATTTAATTTCTACATCGGAAAATAATACTCCCTGGTATTATAATGCAGAAAATGGATGACCCTTTCTGATATTAATTTGATGCTGGCATTCTTGGGTCACAGCTCAGGATTAAATGAATATATTGTCAACTTGACCAGGCACAAAACAAAAAGATTGATCGGGTTAAACAAATCTTCCTACTCACTTCAGTCAATCTCTTTCTGCATGTCCAAGGTATTATTTTTTTATCTCCTCACGCTCCTTTCAGGAAGAGGAACCCTTTATCTCTTCAGCCAAGTTAAATGTATTTAGTGGTGAATGTAATGAGAAAGGGAGACTATTGTGTGGATGAAGCAGTTTTGATTTTTCCATCTTGGAGAAAAAAGGTTCTGACTGTCCACCCTATCTACCCCTCTCATAATTCTATATAATTCTTTACCAAAGCCAATTAACCTACAGACCTGTACATAGAAACATAGAAATTAGGTGCAGGAGTAGGCCATTCGGCCCTTCGAGCCTGCACCGCCATTCAATATGATCATGGCTGATCATCCAACTCAGTACCCCGTACCTGCCTTCTCTCCATACCCTCTGATCCCCTTAGCCACAAGGGCCACATCTAACTCCCTCTTAAATATAGCCAATGAACTGGCCTCGACTACCCTCTGCGGCAGAGAGTTCCAGAGTGTGTCCTTGTACGTCCTTGGAGTGTGGGAGGAACCCGGAGATAACCCACGCGGGTCACGGGGAGAAGGTACAAACTCCGTACAGACAACACCCGTGGTCAGGACCAAACCGGGGTCTCTGGCGCCATGAGGCGGCAACTCTACCGCTGGCCCAAGTGGGAAGAGCTGACAAATCGGTTGCAAACTGCACAACTTATATCCACGCAAGATTATCCCTGCACATATAAGTACCGGCAGGAGCCAAAACATTGGTGGAAACATTGAATGATGTGGGTTGAACGATTCTGCAAGGCAGATAGTGAAATCCAAATGAGGTTTAATTCGCCATCACACCGGATTCAAGGCTTCCCTATAAAGAGTTTATCTGTAGATGTGATCGCCTCAAAAAAAATAAATAATTGCCTTCCTCACTCACTTCATAAGATCTTATCCTCCAGGGTCTGAAATTTAATTGGCTTTTGTCGGTTTTAAACATTCATCTGCTGTGACCAGGTGAGTTTGAACCAGTGATTTATTTAAACTCATCCTTTGTACAATAACCAACTAACTGCTAATGTAACTGATTGCGTTGGATTTATTGGGTTTTAAATCAAATTAGTGGTAAATTTCATCAGGACTATTGGTGCCATTGCAGCAGCAGCTTGTCTCCTCTCGTTTGTTACTTTGATGTAGCTTTTTCTAAGGGCTACAACTTTCAGCATTTATGTGGATCTGTTTCCACAGGCCTAGACATTTATGTTTTCAGTCCTATTCACAGGACTGTATTAAGAGCAAAGTGTTGCTGCTGGATTTTATAGACTGCTTTTACATCTGAAAAAACATCGTTCGGGGTAAGCTGAAATTAGACACAAAATGCTGGAGTAACTCAGCGGGACAGGCAGCATCTCTGGAGAGAAGGAATGGGTGATGATTCAGGTCAACACCCACCTTCAGACTAATTGTAGTTGTGGGGTAGAAAGCTGGAGGAGACAGGGCAAAGCCAAGCAAATTCATTTCACTGCACCTTCGGGTGCATGGGACAAATAAAATTGGAGCGGCTGGGCTTGTACACTCTGGAGTTTAGAAGGATGAGAGGGCCCACACACAATTTAAGAATATGGGGTAAGCCATTTAGAACGGAGACGAGGAAACACTTTTTCTCACAGAGAGTGGTGAGTCTGTGGAATTCTCTGCCTCAAAGGTCGGTGGAGGCAGGTTCTCTGGATACTTTCAAGAGTGAGCTAGATAGGGCTCTTAAAGATTGTGGAGTTGGGGGATATGGGGAGAAGGCAGAAACGGGGTACTGATTGTGGATGATCAGCCATGATAACATTGAATGGCAGTGCTGGCTCAAAGGACCGAATGGCCTACTCCTGCACCTGTTGTCTATTGTCTAAATTGACTTTGACTTTGAAACGGTAGGTGGATGCATGTGAGAGGGGTTTTAATTGACAGATGGTGAGAAAGGCCAGCATTGAAAAGACAAAAGTCTGTGAGATGCCTCGGCAAGGCCAGCAGCATAATCAAGGACCAGTCTCACCCCGTCACTCCCTCTTCTCCCCTCTCCCATCAGGCAAAAGATACAGAAGTGTGAAAAGGCACACCTCCGAATTCAGGGACAGTTTCTTCCCAGCTGCTATCAGGCAACTGAACCATCCTACCACCAACTAGAGAGTGGCCTTATCCTCCCATATACCTCCTTGGAGACCTTCAAACTATTTCCAATCAGACTTGCCTGGAATTAATGTTTTCAAGAAGGAACTGCAGGTGCTGGAAGATCGAAGGTACACAAAATTGCTGGAGAAACTCAGCGGGTGCAGCAGCATCTATGGAGCGAAGGAAATAGGTAACGTTTCGGGACGAAACGTCGCCTATTTCCTTTGCTCCATAGATGCTGCTGCACCCGCTGAGTTTCTCCAGCAATTTTGTGTACCTTTGCCTGGAAATAATCTTAGCACTAAATGTTATACACCTTCCTCCTGCATGTACACTGTGGACAGCTTGATTGTAATCAAGTACGATCTTTCTGCTGACTGGTTAGAATGCAATGGAAAAGCTTTTCACTATACCTCGTAACACGGGACATTAATAAACTAAACCAAACTACGGAGACAAGAAGAGAAGAGGTGTGAAATGTGGAAGCCAGACGTAAAGGGTGGAGTGGGACCTGAATCCGTCTATCATTTGCCAGGCTTTGTCCCGTCCCCCGCTTTTCTTCCAGCTTATTTCTCTCTACGACAATCAGTCTGAAGCAGGGTCCCGGCCTGGACCATCACCTATTCATATCCTCCTCAGACTCATCATTAAATCCATGGCTCCTATTTCTACTGAAACCAGCTAATTATTTGTTGCAAAGACAGACATATTTTGGGGTGGCACGGAGGTGCAGCGGTAGAGTCGCTGCCTCACAGCGCCCGAGACCCGGGTTCGATCCTGACTATGGGTGCTGTTGGTACGGAGTTTGAATGTTCTCCCTGTGACCACATGGGCTTTCTCCGGGTGCTCCGGTTTCCTCCCACACTCTACCCTCTTCTCCCCTCTCCCATCAGACAAGAGGTACAGAAGTGTGAAAACGAACGCACACCTCCAGATTCAGGGACAGTTTCTTCCCAGCTGTTATCAGGCAACTGAACCATCCCACCAACAATCAGCCTAACCAAAAACGTACAGGTTTGTAGATTAATCGGCTTCGGTAAAAATTGTAAATTGTCCCTAGTGCGTAGCATAAGTCTAACGGGATAGTATGGGGATCGCAGGACTCGGTGGGCCGAAGGACACATTTCCGCGCTGTATCTCTAAACTAAACTAAACTAAACTTTCAAATGGTGTAAAATCGAATTTGTCACTTCTGGCTCAAGTTACATATTTGTAACTTTCTTCCCGTTTATCCACCCATTTTAAATGAAAGCGAATTTAGTCTGTAAAACGTTGGGCAGGATGAACATTTCTGCCAGCCATAGTCTGTAGAATGAAGTTTTCACGATAATTGAGATTGCTGTGCCAATTAAATCTATCTTCCTTGTTCGTACAATAGAGAAAAAAAATGTTTTGTTTTGAGGTGATTGACTCTCTTATGAGTCTAAAGAGTCTGGTTAATGAACAGTTGTCTAAAAGCTACGGAACTAATTGTGTGACTTAAGTGAGCAAAGCACTATCACGATCAGGTAATTTATATGGCAGGCAGTATAATGTTTGTACACAATAGCTATATAATAGGATTATTAATCTGCTGGCTTTACTTCCTGTGTAACATAACTGTGTATCACCTTCCATCAAAATGTATGCTCAGTTCAGTTTATTGTCACGTGTACCGAGGTACAATGAAAAGCTTTTGAGCGTGCTATCCAGTCGGCAGCAAGACAATACTTGATTATAGTCGAGCCATTTACAGTGTGTATATACATGATAAGGGAATAACATTTAGTGCAAGGTAAAGCCAGCAAAGCCCGATCAAGGATAGTCCGAGGGTCACCAAAGAAGTAGATAGTAGTCTGAAGAAGGGTCTCGACCCGAAACATCACCCATTCCTTCTCTCCGGAGATGCTGCCTGTCCCGCTGAGTTACCCCAGCGTTTTGTGTCTGCCTTCGGTTTAAATCAGCGTCTGTAGTTCCTTCCTACACTAGTAGTTCAGCACTGCTCTCTGGTTGTGGTAGGATCATTCAACGGCATTGATTCAGTGGCATGGTGGCGCAGCGGTAGAGTTGCTGTCTTACAGCGAATGCAGCGCCGGAGACCTGGGTTCGATCCTGACCACGGGTGCTGTCTCTACGGAGTTTGCATGTTCTCCCCCTGACCTGCGTGGGTTTTCTCTGGGTGCTCCGGTTTCCTCCCACACTCCAAAGACGTACAGGTTTGTAGGTTAATTGGCTTTGTAAATGTAAAAATTGGCCCTACTTTATACTATAATGGCTCAGTTGTAATCATATATAGTCTTTCTGCTGACTGGTTAGAACGCACTGAAAGCTTTTCACTGTACCTCGGTACACGTGACAATGAACTAAATTGTGGCATCAGTTATGTGATGAAAAGATATAATGTGCCAGAATTTTTAAAAAATATGACGGTCTCATATACACATGGTATTTTTATTGGAATCCTTTATTTCCAAAAACATATTCTCAAATGCAGAATATTGGATATTTGGATATTTACATTTAATTGCCTGCAACAATAATTTTGTCAGGAGCCGGGAGTCATTTCCCAGGCTGTAGCTCCGAGTTCACGGGACATCTGTGACTGTCCCTGAGCCTTTTCCGAAGCTATTACTTTAGGAAGGAAATTCTGCTTCAGATAATGGCTTCAAAAACCCTTTTAAGTGCAGGCCTAATAACGTCCTGTCTTTGTGCATGTCCCATTCTGCACTAATTAAACTGTTCAGTAGCTGTTTGAACCAATTCCAGTAGGGGACTCGAGCATTATTTTAAACTTTTTACTTTCCCACATAGAAGTGAGATGAAAAATACTCTACTTATGTCTGGCAAGCGGTTATTTGAGAGGGTCACAAGTAGGTTATCCCTCTTCCGGCACCCATTTTGAGTTCATGATCAGTTCAATTTAATCACTATTACATGTTAGGTCAGGGGCAGGAATCATTTCTACTTTCCTTAGGGAAGAGGAATTTTGCAGCCAGACATCCTTTTGTAGACGAAGGGATTCAAAGTAACATTAGCAAATTTGCAGATGTCACAAAGCTGGGTGGCAGTGTGAACTGTGAGGAGGATGCTTTGAGAATGCAGGGTGACTTAGGCAGGTTGGGTGAATGGGCAGGTGCATGGCAGATGCAGTTTAATGTGGATAAATGTGAGATTATCCACTTTGGTGGCAAAAATAGGAAGGCTGATTACTATCCAAGTCGCGTCAAGTTGGGAAAAGGGGAAGTACAACAGGATCTGGGGGTCCTTGTTCATCAGTCAATGAAAGTAAGCATGCAGGTACAACAGGCAGTGAAGAAAGCGAATGGCGTGTTGGCCTTTATAACAAGTTGAGTATAGGAGCAAAGAAGTCCTGCAGTTGTACAGGGCCCTGGTGAGACCACATCTGGAGTATTGTGTGCAGTTTTGGTCCCCTAATTTGAGGAAGGACATTATTGCTATTGAGGGAGTGCAGCGTAGGTTTACAAGATTAATTCCCGAGATGGCGGGACTGTCATATTCTGAGAGAATGGAGTGGCTGGGCTTGTACACTCTGGAGTTTAGAAGGATGAGAGGGGATCGTATTGAAGCATATAAGGTTTTTAAGGGTTTGGACACACTAGAGGCAGGAAACATGTTCCAAATGTTGGGGAGTCCAGAACCAGGGGCCACAGTTTAAGAATAAGGGGTAAGCCATTTAGAACCGAGACGAGGAAACGTTTTTTTCACAGAGAGTTGTGAGTCTGTGGAATTCTCTGCCTCAGAGGGCGGTGGAGGCCGGTTCTCCGGATACTTTCAAGAGAGAGCTAGACAGGGCTCTTAAAGATAGCGGAGTCAGGGGATATGGGGAGAAGGCAGGAACGGGGTACTGATTGAGGATGATCAGCCGTGATCACAGTGAATGGCGGTGCTGGCTCGAAGGGCAGAATGGCCTACTCCTGCATCTATTGTCTATTGTTTTAGTTTAGAGATACATCCCGGAAACAGGCCCTTCGGCACACCAGGTCCGCGCCGACCAGCGATCCCCACACACTTCCACTATCCGACACACACTGGGGACAATTTACAATTCTACTAAGCTAATAAACCTACAAGCCTGTATGTCTTTAGAGTATGGGAGGAAAACGGTGAAAACCCACGCAGGTCACGGGGAATATGTACAAACTCCGTACCGACAACACCAGCTCTAATGCAATAACTCTACCGCTGCACCACCTTGCCACAGCAATTTGTTTATAACAACTTTATTCAAGAAATCTCAATATTAGGGAGATGCTGGAGCTCCCTGAACCATACACCCACCACCCTTTGTGTGACATAGTTACCCCTCAGATTCCTCTTACATTTTTCCTCCCTCACCTTAAACCTATGTCCTCTGGTCCTCGATTCACCCACTGTGGACATAACGTCACTCACTGCTGTGCCAGTCTACACAATACTGATTCATCACAATTATTGTGTAGGATGGAACTGCAGATGCTGGTTCTTCAGAAGGATCTCGACCCAAAATGTCACCCATTTACTTCTCTCCACAGATGCCGCCTGTCCCGCTGAGTTACTCCAGCGTTTTGTGTCTATCTTGGGTCCCAATAATTATTCCATTTGGAATCCATTCACTGTGCCTAACCATTGCTTGAAGTTGAAAGTGAATGCTAAAATCAGAATAGATTAAAAATGAGATGGGATCATGAGAATTAGATCATCAGCAGAGGAGCTGCACTTCAAATGTTACTGTTGAATAAATAGACCTGAGTGAATTCTGTCCAGGTTCGATCCTGACTACGGGTTCCGTCTGTACGGAGTTGGTACGTTCTCCCTGTGACCGCGTGGGTTTTCTCCGGGTGCTCCGGTTTCCTCCTACACACCAAAGTCATACAGGTTCATAGGTTAATTGGTTGCGCTAAAGATTGTAAATTGTCCCTAGTGTACAGGGTAGTGCAAGTGTATGGGGTGATCGCTGGTCGACAGGTACTCTGTGGGCCGAAGGGCCTGTTTCTGTGCTGTATCTCTAAACTAAACTAAACTAGAGATTTATACAAGTTTGTCTTATCAATCAGAATACTGTTAATCATCAAAATTTTGATTCCAATATATTTTTGATCGAATGCTGTAAAAATCAAAGACCTGATATAAAGTACTTTGGCCCTGAAAATCTATTGCTGTACACTTCAATCAACGTCAACTTTATTTTTAATCTTTTGTTTACTGTGTGCCCTTTTCTGAAGTCAGAACGACATGTTAAGGAAAGGTCACTTTGTTTGTCTCCTTGTTAAATAATTGCTATGTCTAGGTGTAATATATCCTTCAAGGTTCGTCTAATGTAATTTAACAAACATTTTAAAATGGTGGCTTTACTGCTCACATATCGGTTTCCAAAGCAGCAGTAGCATAACCTAATGCCGTTAACATCCAAAGGTTTTTTTTTTATAAGAGGCTCCAAGAACGAAAGTCCTAGCCTGCCAAACCTGCTGCATATGAGGAAAAATAAAAAAATGCATGTTTCTCAATCGCACAATATATAACCGACAAACACATACGGGCCTGTCCCATTTACGCGTTTTCTTTCGGCGACTTGCCGGCACCTGCCACAAGGTCTCCGAAAATTTTCAACATGTTGAAAATCCAGCGGTGACCAGAACAAGGTACGACTCTTTGGGCCGATCAGTCTGAAGAAGGGTTTCGGCCCGAAACGTTGCCTATTTCCTTCGTTGCATAGATGCTGCCGCACCCGCTCAGTTTCTCCAGCATTTTTATCTACCTACGACTCTTTGGGCGACTACTCACGACCATATAGGCTTCACCCCGCGACATGTCACCAGGGTGTCGCCTGTATGGTCGTGAGCAGACCCCTCAGTTGCGCAAAGAGTCGTTTTGGTCGCCGCTGGATTTTCAACATGTTGAACATTTTCGGCGACCTATAACGGATGCCAGCAGTCGCCGAAAAAGTGGCGTAAGTGGGACAGGCCCATTAAGTATACACCAAATGTAAGCTTGAACACTATTCCAGTCCGAAGAAGGGTCTCGACTCGAAACGTCAGCCATTCCTTCACTTCATAGATGCTGCCTCGCCCGCTAAGTTTCTCCAGCTTTTTGTCTGCCTACTATTTCAGACTTGTTTTTTACATATCACTAAGGTTTATCAGTGTGTACCTGATGCTTCAACCAGCCTGGAAGAAATTCTGTTAACCTTCCTACGCAAACTATATTCAGTATGGAGGTGAACATTTTGAATCAGGATGAGTCAAACAAATATAATTTCGTGTAATCCTTCAATGATGACTTTAATTACATTTTAATTGCACTTAAGTGGTGGTTGACATGACCTTTCAGACAGACATCCCCCTGGAGACATGCGAGACTTGTAAAAATAGTTTGGCATGGTGTGACACAAAGGACATTGTGTACTGTACTCTTGAAAGCAAACGAAAAATGCAGAGATTACTGAAAATGAATGCGAAACATTTACATTAACTACTGAGTGTACATATTTGTAATTGAGGTTTTCTCTAATAGTGAACAGTGACATCCGTAGCTTGATTTGTTTCTCTGATTTAAAGGGCTAATTATTTTTGAAGTTGAAGATCGTCTGTAACTGTATTTATGAGCATGTTGCCAGGACTCGATGGGCCTGAGCTTATAGAAACATAGAAACATAGAAATTAGGTGCAGGAGTAGGGCATTCGGCCCTTCGAGCCTGCACCGCCATTCAATATGATCATGGCTGATCATCCAACTCAGTATCCCGTACCTGCCTTCTCTCCATACCCCCTGATCCCCTTAGCCACAAGGGCCACATCTAACTCCCTCTTAAATATAGCCAATGAACTGGCCTCAACTACCCTCTGTGGCAGAGAGTTCCAGAGATTCACCACTCTCTGCGTGAAAAAAGTACTTCTCATCTCGGTTTTAAAGGATTTCCCCTTTATCCTTAAGCTGTGACCCCTTGTCCTGGACTTCCCTAACATCGGGAACAATCTTCCTGCATCTAGCCTGTCCAACCCCTTAAGAAGTTTGTAAGTTTCTATAAGATCCCCTCTCAATCTTCTAAATTCTAGAGAGTATAAACCAAGTCTATCCAGTCTTTCTTCATAAGACAGTCCTGACATCCCAGGAATCAGTCTGGTGAACCGTCTCTGCACTCCCTCTATGGCAATAATGTCCTTCCTCAGATTTGGAGACCAAAACTGTACGCAATACTCCAGGTGTGGTCTCACCAAGACCCTGTACAACTGCAGTAGAACCTCTCTGCTCCTATACTCAAATCCTTTTGCAATGAAAGCTAACATACCATTCGCTTTCTTTACTGCCTGCTGCACCTGCATGCCTACCTTCAATGACTGGTGTACCATGACACCCAGGTCTCGCTGCATCTCCCCCTTTCCCAATCGGCCACCATTTAGATAATAGTCTGCTTTCCTGTTTTTGCCACCAAAATGGATAACCTCACATTTATCCACATTATACTGCATCTGCCAAACATTTGCCCACTCACCCAGCCTATCCAAGTCACCCTGCAGTCTCCTAGCATCCTCCTCACAGCTAACACTGCCCCCCAGCTTAGTGTCATCCGCAAACTTAGAGATATTGCCTTCAATTCCCTCATCCAGATCATTAATATATATTGTAAATAGCTGGGGTCCCAGTACTGAGCCTTGGGGTACCCCACTAGTCACTGCCTGCCATTGTGAAAAGGATCCGTTTACTCCTACTCTTTGCTTCCTGTTTGCCAGCCAGTTCTCTATCCACATCAATACTGAACCCCCAATGCCTTGTGCTTTAAGTTTGTATACTAATTTCTTATGTGGGACCTTGTCGAAAGCCTTCTGGAAGTCCAGATACACCACATCCACTGGTTCTCCCCTATCCACGCAACTAGTTACATCCTCGAAAAATTCTATAAGATTCGTCAGACATGATTTACCTTTCGTAAATCCATGCTGACTTTGTCCAATTATAGTGCAAGGTAGGACTGACTAGGAGCACAGGAATCTGAGGGAGATCTTACAGAGGTGTCTAAAATCGCAAAGGGAATAGATAGGCTGAACGCACTGTCGTTCACCCAAGGTAGGCGAATCAAGAACCAGTGTACAAAGGTTCAGGGTGCGAGGGGCAACATTATTAGAAACCTATGGGACATCTTTGTCATTCAGAGGGTGGGACCCACTTGCACCCCCAGCAATCTCATTGCAGCTTGTCAGACAGCATCTCTGGATGGATAGAGGACATTTTGGATCGGGATCTTTCTTCACACCCGGAATGTCACCTATCGCTGTCCTCCAGAGATGCTGCCTGACCCGCTGAGTTGCTCCAGCACTTTCTGACTTTTTTTTAGTGAATCACCATCTGCAGTTCCTTGTGACCGCAATATTGTCGCAGCTATTGAATCCAAGATGGCGCACAAGCAAGGCAACTTTCTGCGTGCTGTTCCCAGAAGTGGATCTGCTATCGTTCACTACAATCGCTCCACTCTTTAAATCTTTATTTCAACAGCAGCATTTCTTACACTAACTATCCCAACTATCATCTCCGCTCAGATAGACCTACAAGCTATCTCTAATTGGACTTTATCTTGCACTAAACATTATTCCCTTTATCCTGTATCTGTACACCATGGACGGATTGATTGTAACCACATAGTCTTTTCGCTGATGATAGACACAAAATGCTGGAGTAACTCAGCGGGTCAGGCAGCATCTCTGGAGAGAAGGAATGGGTGACGTTTCGGGTCGAGACCCTTCTTCAGACTGAGGGTCAGGGGAGAGGGAAACAAGAGATATAGACGGCGATGTAGAGAGATATGGAACAAGTGAATGAAAGATATGCAAAAATAGTTTAAAAGTTACTATGATCGAGGGAAGGTTGTGCTAACTGGATAGCACGCAACAAAAATCTATTCACTCCACCTCAGTACACGTGACAGCTTAGTTTAGTTTATTGTCACGTGTATCGAGGTACAGTGAAAAGCCTTTGTTGAGTGCTAACCAGCCCGCGGATGTGGCCCTTGTGGCTAAGGGGATCAGGGGGTATGGAGAGAAGGCAGGTACGGGATACTGAGTTGGATGATCAGCCATGATCATATTGAATGGCGGTGCAGGCTCGAAGGGCCGAATGGCCTACTCCTGCACCTAGTTTCTATGTTTCTAAGACAACACGTGATTACAATCGAGTTATTTACATGATGTGTATAGTGTATAGATATGTGATATGGGAATAACGTTCAGTGCAAGGTAAAGCCAGTAAAGTCCGATCAAGTGTGTAAAGGGCCTGTCCCACTTTCACGACCTAATTCACAACCTTTTTTACTTGTGGACATTTTTCCTCATGGACAGGCTAGAAAAACGCCCCGACCTACTTGATGCCACGAGTACCTCCGACTAGCATCACGACCTACCTATGACCTCGTGACGACCATGCTGCGAGTATGAGTCAAGGGCAAACTCGGCAGAGGCCGTGAATTAGGCCGTGAAAGTGGGACAAGCCATTAAGAAAGAATTGCAGATGCTGGCAAAATCGAAGGTAGACACAAAATGCTGAAGTAACTCAGCGGGTCAGGCAGCATCTCTGGAGAGAAGGAATGGGTGACGTTTCGGTTCCCGAAACGTCACCCATTCCTTCTCTCCAGAGATGCTGCCTGACCCGCTGAGTTATTCCAGCATTTTGTGCCTACCAAAGTCCGATCAAGGCTAGTCTGACAATAATGGTAAATTAAACAAACTAAACGTACCTAACTAACTGAGATCACCGCGATGAAGAGTGGCGGGCACCAAGGCATTTAGAACGGAGACGATGAAACACTTTTTCTCACAGAGAGTGGTGAGTCTGTGGAATTCTTTGCCTCAGAGGGCGGTGGAGGCCGGTTCTCTGGATGCTTTCAAGAGAGAGCTAGATAGGGCTCTTAAAAATAGCGGAGTCAGGGGATATGGGGAGAGGGCAGGAACGGGGTACTGATTGGGGATGATCAGCCATGATCACATTGAATGGCGGTGCTGGCTCGAAGGGCCGAATGGCCTACTCCTGCACCTATTGTCTATTGTCTATTGTTTATTGCATCCATTAAATTGTGTTTCCTGTCTCTCTCTTCTTCCAGAGTCATCAGCAAAGTGGTCCCAGTGACAGAGGCCAAGCCGTCGCCTCCAACGGCCCACCCAAAGACCCCACCACCTCCGTCGCCAGCACCTGCGCCCATCCACATCGCCGCGGCTCTCACTCCCGTCCCCCTCCCCCTGTCCACGGCTGTCCCCTCCCCAGCGCCCGCCCTCCCCGCGGCCTCCCCCGCTGCCACTTGCTCCGCATCAGGAACGTCCAAGACTCCGGTCAGGAGCGTGGTGACTGAAACCGTCAGCACTTATGTGGTGAGTAAATGCTCCGTGCGTTCACATTCTTCCCAGCTTCTCGTTACTCAAGAGTCAAGTCAAGTGAGTTCATTGTCATGTGTCCCAGATAGGTCAATGAAATTCTTACTTTGCTTCAGCATAACAGAACATAGTAGGCATGAATACAGAACAGATCAGTGTGTCCATATACCATTATATAAATATATACACACATGAATAAATAAACTGATAAAGTGCAAATAACAGATAATGGGCTATTAATGTTCAGAGTTTTGACCGAGCCAAGTTTAATAGCCTGATGGCTGCGGGGAAGTAGCTATTCCTGAACCTGGACGTTGCAGTCTTCAGGCTCCTGTACCTTCTACCTGAAGGTAGCAGGGAGATGAGTGTGTGGCCAGGATGGTGTGGGTCCTTGATGATACTGCCAGCCTTTTTGAGGCAGCGACTGTGATAAATCCCCTCGATGGAAGGGAGGTCAGAGCCGATGATGGACTGGGCAGCGTTTACTACTTTTTGTAGTCTTTTGTAGTAGAAGGCAGGAAAATGGGGTGAGGAGAGAGAGATAGATAAGCCATAATTAAATGGCGGAGTGGATTGGATTGGCCGAATGACCTAATTCTGCTCCGATCACCTTATGACCTTACACAAGATACGCTATGTTTACTGGCGATGACTAAAGTTCTTTCTTACTAAGGGTTACTAAAGGTAAACACTTTACTGAAGGGGAGCACTGCATTTATGTATTTTTATGTTTTAGTTTTTTAGAGATACAGAGAGGAAACAGGCCCTTCAGCCCTCCGACCAGCAATCACCCGTTTCAACTAGTTCTGTGCTATCCTATGTGTAAGAAGGAACTGCAGATGCTGGTTTAAATCAAAGATAGACATAAAATGTTGGAGTAACTCAGCGGGTCAGGCAGCGTCTCTGGGGAGAAGGAATGGGTGGCGTTTCGGGAGAGTGTTGAAGGGAGACTGACCTAGAACATCACCCATTCCTTCTCTCCAGAGATGCTGCCTGACCCGCTGCGTTACTCCAGCATAGAAACATAGAAACATAGAAATTAGGTGCAGGAGTAGGCCATTCGGCCCTTCGAGCCTGCACCGCCATTCAATATGATCATGGCTGATCATCCAACTCAGTATCCCGTACCTGCCTTCTCTCCATACCCCCTGATCCCCTTAGCCACAAGGGCCACATCTAACTCCCACATCTTGTGTCTATCTTTGGTGTTATCGTGCTTTTGCAGCCACTCTCTACACATATGGGGCAATTTGGGGGGGTGGAGGCTGTGCCACGCTACCGCCTTACATTGTGCTCAAAGGAGATGTTAACGAGAGCCCCTCAAAGTGCAGAAGTTGCATTGCAAAGCCTGTTTCTCCCGGTGCTCCGGTTTCCTCCCACATCCCAAAGACGGGCAGGGTTGGAGGATACCTGGCCCGCTGTAGATTGCCCCGGGCGTGCAAGGTGCAAAAGCAGGATGGCATAGGACTAGCGTATGGGTGATCGATGGTCGGCATGGACTCGGTGAGCTGAAGCGCCTGTTTCAACGCTGTGTCACTCTAATATCTCTCTAGCCTTCTGTTAGTTGCCCCATCGCTGTCGCTGTCGAGAGCAACCAGGCGGGGGGCCGGCGAGAATGAAGGGGGGGACCCAGCGGGGAAGGGGGGGGGCACACTGAGAGCAGAGGGGGGGGTCAGCGGGGGGGGAGGGGCACTGAGAACAAGGGGGGGTCACCAGGGGGGGAGGGGCACTGAGAACAAGGGGGGGTCAGCGGGGGGGGAGGGGCACTGAGAACAAGGGGGGGGTCACACAGGGGGGGGAGGGGCACTGAGAACAAGGGGGGGTCAGCGGGGGGGGAGGGGCACTGAGAACAAGGGGGGGCCAGCGGGGGGGGAGGGGCACTGAGAACAAGGGGGGGTCAGCGGGGGGGGGAGGGGCACTGAGAACAAGGGGGGGCCAGCGCGGGGGGGAGGGGCACTGAGAACAAGGGGGGGGTCACCAGGGGGGGAGGGGCACTGAGAACAAGGGGGGGTCAGCGGGGGGGGAGGGGCACTGAGAACAAGGGGGGGTCACCAGGGGGGGGGGGGCACTGAGAACAAGGGGGGGTCAGCGGGGGGGGAGGGGCACTGAGAACAAGGGGGGGGGGGGCAGGGGGGGGGGAGGGGCACTGAGAACAGGGGGGGTCACCTGAGAACAAGGGGGGGGAGGGGCACTGAGAACAAGGGGGGGTCAACACTGAGAACAAGGGGGTCAGCGGGGGGGGGGGGGCACTGAGAACAAGGGGGGGGTCACAGGGGGGAGAACAAGGGGGGGGAGAACAGGGGGGGGGCAGAGAACAAAATCAGAGGGGGGGAGGGGCTCTAGGAACAAACGGGGCGGCTGCCACCACGTGCGGAGACAGGACTGGGTCGCCGCTACCAGCAGAAAATGAAACTGTTCGATGAACCTTTAGTAACTTTGTCGACAGCAGAAACGTGGCGACACTTGTGTACTGCCTCGGTGAGGCCTGCTGTGTGATTTGACCGGGTTGTACCCAAAAACAAAGCACTTCAATGCACCTAGATACATGTGACAGTTGAGTTTCATTGATTTGTTGAATTTGCTCAGGAAATTAGGATATTCCCTGGTGAATTTGGGGCTCATTTCAAAATGTGTGTTCAAGCTAGGTACAAAATGCTGGAGTAACTCAGCGGGACAGGTAGCATCTCTGGAGAGAAGGAATGGGTCACGTTTCGGGTCGAGACCCTTCTTCAGACTGTTGCTTTTGACCAGTAATTCTGGTCTCCCGCACTGCGCTCCCGAGGGAAGCGATCATTGTGGAATGTACGACTAGCGGAGGAAGCTGTCGTATCCTCTCACATCGACCGCCCACTTCCCTTGTTCCAGTTGCTACGACAGTTAGTTTGCTCCCTTTCCTGGTTCTGAAATACACGGTCCATAAATGCATGTTCTTCTCCACAAAGTACAGTGTTTACACTGTAACCTGCACCTGTCATCAAGGACTCACACCATCCTGACCACACACTCATCCCTCCTTTGCCATCGGGAAGAAGGTACAGGAGCTTGAAATCTGGAACATCCAGGTTCATAACAGCTTCATCCCCACAGCCATCAGGCTATTAAACACGACATCAAACAAGCTCTGAACAATAACAATCTATTATTACTACTGTACTTTACCTGTTTATATGTTGTGTATATATATGGTGTATAGTATATAGACACACTGAACTTTTATCTCCTGTTCTGTATTATGTTTACATACTGTGTTGTGCTGCAGCAAGCAAGAATTTCATTGTCCTATCTGGGACACATGACAATAAAACTCTCTTGACTCTTGAAATAGTGAGATTCGGATGTAATTTGAATAGAAAATTGGCTCCATGGAAGGAAGCAGAGGGTGATGGTGAAATGTTGCTTCCCGGACTGGATGCCTGTGACTAGTGGTGTGCCTCAGGGTTCGGTGCTGGGCCCGTTACTGTTTGTCATCTACATCCATGATTTGGATGAGAACGTACAGGGCAAGATTAGCAAGTTTGCAGATGAAACTAAAGTGAGTGGTTTTGCAGATAGTGAAGATGGTTGTGAACGATTGCAGCAGGATCTGGATCGATTGGCCAGGTGGGCGGAGGAATGGTTGATGGAATTTAATACAGAGAAAGGTGAGGTGTTTCATTTTGGGAAGAGTAATATGGCACGATCTTCACAGTGAATGGTAGGCCTCTGGAGAGTGTGTAGAGCAGAGGGATCTAGGAGTACAGGTGCATGGTTCCTTGAAGGTGGATTCGCAGGTAGATAAGGTGGTCAAAAAGGCTTTTGGCTGATTGGCCTTCATCAGTCAGAGTATTAAGTATAGAAGTTGGGAGGTCATGTTGCAGTTGTATAAGACGGTGGTCAGACAGTATTGTTTTCAGTTCTGGGCACCATCTTATAGGAAAGATGTTGTCAAGCTGCAAAGGGTACAGAGAAGATTTACGAGGATGTTGCCAGGACTCGAGGGTCTGTGCTACAGGGAGAGGTTGAGCAGGCTAGGACTCTATTCCTTGGAGTGCAGGAGGATGAGGGGTGATCTTATAGAGGTGTACAACATCATGACAAGAATAGATGCACAGTCTCTTGCCCAGAGTAGGATAATCGAGAATCAGAGGACATGGGTTAAAGGTGAAGGGGAAAAGATTTAACAGGAATCTGAGGAGTAACTTGTTCACTCAACGGTGATGGATGTATGGAATAAGCTGCCAGAGGAGGGAGTTGAGGCTGGGACCCCCAAGTTTAACAAACAATTAGACAGTTAGGTACATGGATAGGACAGGTTTGGAGGGATATGGACCAAATGCACGGAGGTGAGACTTGTATAGATGTGACATTGTTGGCCGGTGTGAGTAAGTTGGGCCGAAGGGCCTGTTTCCACGCTGTATCACTCTATAACTGGAAGTTTTGGGATCAATGATATATCTAACTGAGCACATTAACTTTCTGAAGGAAACACACAAAGTGCCAGAGTAACTCAGCGGGTCAGGCAGGATGAGGGGACACCTCATTGAAACTTACCGAATAGTGAAAGGCCTGGATAGAGTGGATACGGAGAGGATGTTTCCACTAGTGGGAGAGTCTAGAACCAGAGGGCACAGCATCAGAATAAAAGGACATACCATTAGAAAGGAGATGAGGAGGAATTTCTTTAGAGGGTGGTGAATCTGTGGAACTTATTGCCACAGACGGCTGTGGTGGCCGACAATGGATATTTTTATGCTCGAGATCGCCAGATTCTTGATTAGTACGGGTGTCAAGGGTTATGTGGAGAAGGCACGAGAATGGGGTTGAGAGGGAAAGATAGATCAGCCGTGATTGAACCGAGGAGTAGACTCAGTGTGCCCAGTTGACTAATTCTGCTTCTATCGCTGATGAACTTATGAAAGGCTTTTGTTTCCTTTCCTCTGTTTCATGATCAACAAAATATATCATCCCCTTGATTGAGTTCCACAGATTCACCACCCTCTGCGTAAAGAAATTCCTCCTCATCTCCTTTCTGAAGATACGTCCTTTTATCGTGTGGCTGTGCCCTCTGGTCCTAGACTCTCCCACTAGTGGAAACATCCTCTCCCTCTCCACATCCACCTTTCACTGTTCTGTATGTTTCAAGGAGGTTCCCCCTCTATCCTTCTAAACTCCAGCGAGTCGAGGCGAGGCCCTGTGCTGCCAAACGCTCGCGTGCACGGTCCGTAAACGCGGGAAGGATGGCGAAGTATTCCGGTGCTGACTGATTGGTACCCTGAGCCATTTAGGGGTCGACCGTTGATCTGAAAGCTGCTTTTCCTCAACCCCCTTCCCCTTTCATTCCCCCAGATTCGCGATGAGTGGGGGAATCAGATCTGGATTTGTCCTGGTTGTAACAAGGCTGATGACGGCAGCCCGATGATCGGTTGTGACGACTGTGATGACTGGTACCACTGGTAAGAAATCTTGGCAATCCTTTACCTTCTGTGCAGCCACTCACGATAGAGAGCGCTAACCCTCAACTAACTGAGTCCCATTGAAGGGAGGCTGAACGAACGGCATGACAAGGTGGCTATATCCTGAATTAGACTTTAGACTCGCAGCGCCAGAGACCCGAGTTCCATCCTGACTACGGGTGCTGTCTGTACGGAGTGTGCACGTTCTCCCCGTGACCTGCGTGGGTTTTCTCCGGTTTCCTCCCACACTCCAAAGACGTGCAGGTTTGTAGTTTAATTTGCATCGGTAAAAATTGTAAATTGTCCCTTGTAGTGCTAGTGTACGGGGTGATCGCTGGTCGGTGTGGACATGGTGAGCCGAAGGACTTGTTTCCATGCTGTATCTCTAAACTAAACTAAACTGCAGCCTCGTCAGAGTCATGGAGAGATACAGCTCGGAAGAACAGTCACCCGGTTAAACTAATCCTGCCCCAATCCCATTTATATTCTCCCTACTCACCCATCAACTCCCCAGATTCTTCAATTGACCCAAGGCCAATCGACCGACCAACCCGCACGTCATTGTGACGTGGGAGTCAACTAGAGCACTCTGAGACAGGGAGAACGTACAAGCTCCACACAGACAGCGGCCGAGGTCAGGGTTGAACCTGGGACTCAGTCGAGGTAACTCAAATTGCAAAGACCGTTGTGGCACAGTGACGCAGCGGGTAGAGCTGCTGCCTCACAGCGCCAGAGACCCCAGTTCGATCCTGACCACGGGTGCTGTCTGTACGATATTTGTACTTTCTCCCCGTGACCTGCGTGGGTTTTCTCCAGTTTTCTCCCACGCTCCAAAGCCGTACAGGTTTGCAGGCCAATTGACTTGTCCCTCGTGTGTCGGGTTAGTGTTCCGGATATCGCTGGCCGCTGCGGACTCCGCAGGGCCGTTAACTAAACTAAACATCTTGCGTTTTGTTCCCATTTTCTCCAGGCCCTGCGTTGGAATCTCGGCGGCCCCTCCAGACGAGGTACAGTGGTTCTGCCCCAAGTGCATCAACAAGAAGAAGGAGAAAAAACATAAGCGAAAGAAGTCTCGAGCTCACTAAGAGGGTAACCCTCACATCCTTTTATATCTTGCAGCCGATTCTTCCCTTTTCTTGAAAGGACGTTGATAAATTGTGTGATTGAATGGCCTTGTACATTGCAGTCAATAAAAGAAAGTACTCAAATTCCACCCCAGGTAAAAGGCTGGAGATTGAAACCTATTGTTAGCCTTTTTGTGTAATTAATTGTATACTTTTAAAATGAAAGTTTGTATTATATACACACCACAATCATTTTTTGCATTCTGTACCGAACCGTCATCATCCTGGTAGTTATTATGCTTGTAATATATTTTATCTTCTCTGCTCAGAATTCTCATTCCTTTAACCAACAGCAGCATGGTGATTGTAACCAATAGTGGATTGCTAAGGTTTAGAAAGAGAATAAATTACATTTTTTTACAAAAAAAGGTCTGTATTGGAAAGTTATGTATTTGTAATGCCACTTTTACAAAGTGAATGGGTCGTACAATATGCCTTCAGAATTTCAATCGGTTGACTACACTGCCTTCAAATCAACAGTACACGGTGGTGCAGCGGGTGGAACCGCTGCCTCACAGCGCTAGAGACCCGGGTTCGATCCTCACCTCAGGTGCCGTCTGTGTGTATGTGTGTGTTTGTGCGGAGTTTGCACGTTCTCCCCGAGATCGCGTGGACTTTTCCTTCGCTTTCCTCCCACGTCCCAAAGACACGGAGGTTTGCAGTTTTGCCTCTGAAACAAGGAACTGCAGATGCTGGTTTACAAAACAAATAAAGACACAAAGTGCTGGAGTAACTCAGCAGGACAGGCAGTTTCAAAACTCCACTAATCCATGGTCTCCAGAGATGCTGCTTGTCCTGCCGAGTTACTCCAGCACTTTGTGTCTATCTTCGGTGTAAGCCAGCATCTGCGGTTCCTTCTAACACATGCTGCCTGACCCGTTGAGTTACTCCAGCACTTTCGGTACTTTTCACTCCCTACACACTAGGGGCAATTTACAGAGGGGGCCGATTAACCTGTAAACCTGCACGTCTTTGGGATGTGGGAGGAAACCGGAGCACCCGGAGGAAACCCATGCAGTCACAGGAAGAACGTGCAAACTCCACACAGACAGCATCCATGGTTAGGATCGAACCCGGCTCTCTGGAGCTGTGAGGCAGCAACTCTACCAGATGCACCACTGTGTTCAAAAAATATTTTTACTACTTTACTGCATACTTTATACTTAATTCAGAAATGACCAGTTAGTGTTTTGGGAACACTTTTCACTGACGTAATTATTTAGGATGCATTTCCTTGTAATATATTGAAATTTGCTACTTTGAAATGTCAAACATTCTAAGGGGTAGTTTATCCATATTCAGGGAGAGATTTTTTTTTTTTTCAAAGATGGACACAGTGTGCTTGCTGCAGGTCAGGCAGCATCTGTGGTGGGAAAATATTTCCTTTCAAAAATTATATAATGTTAGGTTAATGTCACATGTACCGAGGAACAGTGCGATTCATCACACAGTTGAGTACGTCAGAATCAGAATCACACTTTATTCGACAAGTATGTTTTGCAACATACGAGGGATTTCACTGGCCAGGTCAGTCATACAATTAAAAGCAACAGACTCAAAAACATATTTTAACATGAACATCCACCACAGTGACTCCTCCACATTCCTCACTGTGATGGAAGGCGAAATAAAGTTCAAGTCTCTTCCTTTTGTTCTTCCTCGGTCGGGGGTCTCGAGCCCCCGTTGACGGGTTGGTCTTGACTCCCGTAGCCGGCGGCATTCGGGCCCTCCGCGTCGAGGCGATCAGCTCCCGCATCGGAGAGGTTGTCAGCTCCCCCGCGCCAGGAATCGAACCTCGCGTTAGGGTTCGATGGACCGGCCAGTGTCCACCACTCTCCTCTATTCCTGGGCGTTCAAGGTGCCAGACACGATCGGCAGATCAATATGTTCTCTACCGTACGCTGGTGGAAGATCAAAAGAGCATTCGTCATCATACTGAATTTTTGGTTTTGAGATACAGCATGAAAACAGGCCCTTCGGCCCACCGAGTCCATGCCGACCGACAATCCCGGGACAGGAGCACTATCCTACACAAACTAGGGATCATTTATATTTTAATCGAAGCCAATTAACCTGCAAACCCGTACGTCTTTTGGAGTGTGGGGGGAAACCGGAGCACCCGGAGAAAACTCACGCAGTCACAGGGAGAACGTACAAACTCCGTACAGACAGCACCCATAGTCAGGGTGGAACCCGGGTCCCTGGCACTACCGCTCTACCGCTGCGCCACCGTGTTGCCCTCAATCATCTAAGGAAGTTGCCAGCACACTGTGTGCTTTTTGCATGTACAGATACTGTGTTGAAACAGGCACTTGTTCGCACCGAGTCCGCACCAACCAGCGATCCCCACACGCAAGGGACAATTTTGCATTTTACACCAAGCCAATTAACCTACAAACCTGCGCGTCTTTGGAGTGCGGGAGGAGACTGAAGATCTCGGAGGAAAACCCACGCAGGTCACGGGGAGAACGTACAGACAAGCACCTGTAGTCTGGGTCAAACCGTAAATCTCTGGAGCTGTCAGCTCTTGGTGAATTGTCGACAGTAGCTGCACGACTTAAAGCCCTGTCCCACGGTACGAGTTCATTCCACGAGCTCTCCCGAGTTTGCCCCGATTCGAACTCGGAGATTTACGGTAATGGCCACTCGTCGGTACTCGGGGCTCTCGTGGACATTTTTCAACATGCTGAAAAATCTTCACGAGTCTTCCCGTGCTTACCTGCCGTTAGCGAGTCTTCACGAGTACCTGCCGTTAGCGCTAAGAGACGTCCCCGAGCTCCAACGTACCCGCTACGTTCATTCTCCGTGCTTATCACGAGTTTGATTTTTTAAAACTCGGGAGAGTTCTTGGAATGAGTTTGTACCGTGGGACAGGGCTATTACACTGCTGATCAGACATCCTTGGTGATGTGAAGCCTGTTGAGAGGATGCCAGGGAAGTGGAGCAGAACCGATAGTCGTCCTCTTGCCAGCATGGCTGTGAGAAGGTGGTCACTCCAGTGACCCTGGCAGCACGCCGCAGACTCTGCACCTGCAGACTACAAAGCAGAGGTCAGGACCAGAACAACAAATTGCTCTTGTTCCAGACACTACAATTCAAAGGGGTCATGGCCGATCGTAGATTTCCCGTAGCATTTTATCCGGATACATCGCAGCCTAGTTTGGGAACAGCTCCATAGGTTTAAGTTAAAGGGGAAAAATATTTAACAGGAATCTGAGGGGTAACTGTTTCACACAAAGGGTGGTGGGTGTATGGAACGGGCTGGTGGAGGAGGCAATAGACAATAGGTGCAGGAGTCGGCCATTCGGTCCTTCGAGCCTGCACCGCCATTCAATGTGATCATGGCTGATCATCCCCGATCAGTACCCCTGTTCCTGCCTTCTCCCCATATCCCCTGACTCCGCTATCTTTAAGAGCCCTATCGAGCTCTCTACCGACATGCAGGCTTGTAGGCTAATTGGCTTCTGTAAAAATTATAAATTGTCCCTGGCTTGTAGGATAGTGTTAGTGTACGGGGTGATCGCTGGTCGGCACGGACTTGGTGGGCCGAAGGGCCTGTTTCTCTGCTGTATCTCTAGAGTCTAATGTCTGAAGTACAGGTAGACAAAAATGCTGGAGAAACTCAGCGGGTGAGACAGCATCTATGGAGCGAAGGAATACGTGATGTTTCGGGTCGAGACCTTGTAGGGTGAGGCAGCATCTATGGAGCGAAGGAATAGGTGATGTTTTGGGTCGAGACCTTGAAGGGTGAGGCAGCATCTATGGAGCGAAGGAATAGGCGACGTCTCGACCCGAAACGTTGCCTATTCCTTCGCTCCATAGATGCTGCCTCACCCGCTGAGTTCCTCCAGCATTTTTGTCTGCCTTCGATTTTTCCAGCATCTGCAGTTCTTTCTTCAACAGGTCTAAAGCAAAGGTCAGGAACAGAGCAAAGAGCTAAAACAGCTTCCACAAAGATCACTTCCATTTTATTTTAAGCTAAAATGAACGCAATTACATGCTTTTCCAAATTGGGGAACTTTGCAGGAAATAAGTATGGAATGACAGAAGCGAATTTATAAGGGGGGGGGGAAAAAAGCAATAGATGAACGAAATGTTATGAAAGATCAAACAAAGAACTCCTAATTTCACCAGAGACACAAAGAGAGTATTTTTTTGGCATGAGTCATAAGTAGACATTGCAGGCATTAACATTTTTAAACGATTTAGTCACTATGGCCAGAGGCACTGGTTTCAACTGATCTCCGAGACACACATGACTGTTCTTTATGAACCACCAAAAAATTGAAAGCCCAGTATTAATGCTCTCCATGGGCAGTCATTACTGGGCCGTTTGCAAATAGAATGAATTGGGGACCAGAGGCCATAGGTCTAAGGTGAGAGGGTGAAAGGTTTACCGGGGGTCACACAGTTTAAGAATCAGGGGTCGGCCATTTAGGACGGAGATGAGGAAACAGTTTTTCACCCAGAGAGTTGTGAATCTGCGGAATTCTCTGCCACAGAAGGCAGTAGAGGCCAATTCACTGGATGATTTAGCTCTTAGGCCTAACGGAATCAAGGGATATGGAGGAAAAGCAGGAACGGAGTAATGATTTTGATGATCAGTCGTGATCATATCAGATTCAGATTCAGATTCAATTTTAATTGTCATTGTCAGTGTACAGTACAGAGACAACGAAATGCAACGAAAAGCCATATTATTGAATGGCTGTGCTGGCTCGAAGGACTGAATGGCCTACTCTTGCACCTATTTTCTATGTTTTTAATAGGAATCCGAGGGGTAACTTTTTCACACATAGGGTCGTGGGTATATGGAACGAACAGCCTGGAGGAGGTAGTAGAGGCAGGAACTGGTGCGATGTATAAGAAATGTTTAGTAGGTATGTGGATAGGACAGGTTTATATGGGCCAAGCGCAAGCAGGTGGGACTAGTGTTGATGGGGCATGTTGGTCGGTATGAGCAAGTTGGGCCAAAGGGCCTGTTTCCGCGCTGTATCACTCTAAATGATGTACAAAGAGTTGCACAAGGCAATGGTGAGGCCACGTTTTTGGAGCATTGTGTCCAGTTTTGGTCAACCCACCACTGGAAGAAAGTTGTTCAGCTTGAAGAATGCAGAGAAGATTTACGAGGATGTTGCCAGGTCTCGAGGGCCTGAGCTACAGGGAGAGGTTGGGCAGGCTATAACTCTATTCCTTGGAGCACGAGAGGATGAGGGGTGACCTTATAGAGGTGTATAAAATCGCGAGGAGAAAAGATGCGGTGAATGCATGAAGTATTTTTCCCAGAGTAAGAGAATCAAGAACTGTAGGCAGCATGATGGTCAATGGAAGGGAGATTGGTTTGAAACACAGAAACATAGACAATAGGTGCAGGAGTAGGCCATTCGGCCCTTCGTGCCAGCACCACCATTCAGTATGATCATGGCTGATCATCCACAATCAGTACCCCGTTCCTGCCTTCTCCCCATATCCCTTGATTCCGTTAGCCCTAAAAGCTAAATCTAACTCTCTCTTGAAAACATCAAGTGAATTAGCCTCCATGGCAGAGAATTCCACAGATTCACAACTCTCTGGGTGAAAAGGTTTTTCCTCATCTCAGTCCTAAATGGCCGAGCCCTTATTCTTAAACTGTGTGACCCCTGGTTCTGGACTCCCCCAACATGGGGAACATTTTTCCTGCATCTAGCCTGTCCAATCCTCTAAGAATTGTATATGTTTCTATAAGATCCCCTTCTCATCCTTCTAAATTCCAGTGAATACTAGCCCAGTCTTTCCAATCTTCCCTCATATGACAGTCCCGCCATCCCGGGGATTAACCTGGTGAACCTACGCTGCACTGCCTCAAGAGCAAGGATGTCCTTCCTCAAATTAGGAGACCAGAACTGCACACAATACTGCAGATGTGGTCTCACTAGGGCCCTGTACAACTGCAGAAGTGTAGTTTGCAGTGAGACAATGGTCCCGGTTTCTTGATAGTGATGCAACAATTGAACCGTGTTGCTGTATATAACATTTATATAATATATAATATATCAGTCTGAAGAAGGGTTTCAGCCCGAAACGTCGCCTATTTCCTTCGCTCCATAGATGCTGCTGCACCCGCTGAGTTTCTCCAGCAATTTTGTCTACCTTATATAATATATAACATTGTTTTACTCTAGTTGATACCCGTTAAGAGGTGGCCCAGTAGCGTTAGGGTAGAGTTGCTGCCTCACAGTGCCAGAGACCCGGGTTCCATCCTGACTACGGGTGCTGTCTGTACGGAGTTTACACGTTTTCCCTGTGACCGTTTGGGTTTTCTTCGGGTGCTCAGGTTTCCTCTCACACGCCAAGGACATGCAGGCTTGGAGGTTAATTGGCTTTAGTAAAATTGTAAATTGTCTCTAGTGTGTAGGATAGTGCTAGCGTACGAGAGGGAACGCTCGTCGGCACGGACTGGGTGGGCTGAAGAATCCGTTTCTGCGCTGCATCGCGAAAGTCACAAGTTCACAAGTTAGAGGAGTAGAATCAGGCCATTCGGCCCATCGAGTCTACTCTGCCATTCAATCATGGCTGATCTTTCCCTCCTAATCCCATTTTCCTGCCTTCTCCCCATAACCATTGACACCCGCTCTAATCAAGAGTTTATCTATCTCTGACTTGGCCTCCACAGCCTTCTGTGGCAATGAGATCCAAAGATTCACCACCCTCTGACTAAAGAAGTTCCTCCTCACCTCCTTTCTAAAAGAGCGCCCTTTAATTCTGAGGCTGTGACCTCTGGTCCTAGACTCTCCCACCAGTGGAAACATCCTCTCCACATCCACACTATCTCTGCCTTAAATTATTCTGTAAGTTTCTATGAGGTCCCCCCCTCAGTCTAAAGTACGCGTTGTGATATACCAGAGGGATTCACAGCTAGGAGATAGACACAAAATGCTGGAGTAACTCAGCGGGGACAGGCAGCATCTCTGGAGAGAAGGAATGGGTGACGTTTCGGGTCGAGACCCTTCTTCAGACTTCATAGCTAGATTCATAGCTGGATTCGCAGCGAGGTCCCTTCGAGCTGTGTCTCTGATGAGGAAACACATCATTTGCGACTGTGTTAACATTGCGATAGTCTCTTTGAATTCACTGAAGCACAAGTTCACTGGAGCCAAATTTTGCTACGAGGGTAATTGTGAATAATCGTTGCATTCATCGTGAAACAATGCAGGAGGCAGTGCAGGATACAATGAACTATGTTGATAGACAGAAAGTCCTGTGGTTCATTCTGAAATCTTTGAAGGAGGCAGTGCAAGCTGATAAGGAAATTAAGATAACATTTTTAGAAAGATAGGTTTATAAATAGAAGTGGCGAATAGAATGGATTTTTAATCTCTGCTTGGGGATAATTATGGACACCAAATTTCACAAGAAAGTCGAGTCATTAGCAGAGGCGTTGAAATATATTCACAGTTGGGGTCTCGACCCGAAGAAACATCACCCATTCCTTCTCTCCAGAGATGCTGCCTGTCCCGCTGAGTTACTCCAGCGTTTTGTGTCTATCTTTACAGTTAGGTTTGGGCAGGTTTTTTCGATTGCAGGGATGTGAGCGCTCTTGGCTGGGAGCGTTGTGTGTAGGAGGGAACTGCAGATGCTGGTTTAATCCAAAGGAAGACACAAAAAGCTGGAGTAGCTCAGCGGGTGAGGCAGCATCTGTGGAGAAAAGGAATAGGTAGCGTTTCGGGTCGAGACCCTTCTTCAGACTGAGAGTCGGGGGGGAGAGGGAAACGAGAGATATAGATGGCGATGTAGAGAGATGTGGAACAAATGAATGAAAAAGTAACGATGATTAAGGAAGCAGGACATTGTTGGCTTTAGTAAAAAGATTTAGTAAAAAGATTTACTAGAATGTTGCCTGGGTTTCAACAACTAAGTTACAGAGATAGGTTGACTAAGTTAGGTCTTTATTCTCTGGAGCGCAGAAGGCTAAGGGGGGACTTGATAGAGGTCTTTAAAATGATGAGAGGGATAGACCGAGTTGATGTGGACAAGCTTTTCCCTTTGAGAATAGGGAAGATTCAAACAAGAGGACATGACTTCAGAATAAAGGGACAGAAGTTTAGGGGTAACATGAGGGGGAACTTCTTTACTCAGAGAGTGGTGGCGGTGTGGAATGAGCTTACAGTGGAAGTGGTGGCGTCAGGTTCATTGGTATCATTTAAAAATAAATTGGATAGGCATATGGATGAGAAGGGAATGGAGGGTTATGGTATGAGTGCAGGCAGGTGGGACTAAGGGGAAAAAAGTTGTGTCGGCACGGACTTGTAGGGCCGAGATGGCCTGTTTCCGTGCTGTAATTGTTATATGGTTATATGGCTGTGGGGGACATGAAAGCCAGTTACAATGAGACTCAACAAGATGACTTTGAAGCTGGTGTGATCTCTCCAACTTTGTCACCCTTGTATCTGCTCTCTCTCCATCCCTCCCCCACCCAGCTTCAAAGTTGTCTTGTTTAAGAAGGAACTGTAGATGCTGGAAAATCGAAGGTAGACAAAAAATGCTGGAGAAACTCAGCGGGTTCAGCAGCATCTGTGGAGCGAAGGAAATAGGCAACGTTTCGGGTCGAGACCCTTCTTCAGACAAGATGTCTTGTTGGGTCGCATTGTCTGTAACTCATTTTCACCTGCATCTCACTGGGAGGTCAATAGACAATAGACAATAGGTGCAGGAGTAGGCCATTCGGCCCTTCGAGCCAGCACCGCAATTCAATGTGATCATGGCTGATCATCCCCAATCAGTACCCCATTCCTGCCTTCTCCCCATATCCCCTGACTCAGATATTTTTAAGAGCCCTATCTGGCTCTCTCTTGAAAACATCCAGAGAACCGGCCTCCACCACCCTCTGAGGCAGAGAATTCCACAGACTCACAACTCTCTGTATGAAAAAGTGTTTCCTCGTCTCCGTTCTAAATGGCTTACCCCTTATTCTTAAACTGTGTGGCCCCTGGTTCTGGACTCCCCCAACATCGGGACCATGTTTCCTGCCTCTAGCGTGTCCAAACCCTTAACAATCTTATATGTTTAAATGAGATACCCTCTCATCCTTCTAAACTCCAGAGTGTACAAGTCCAGCCGCTCCATTCTCTCAGCATATAACAGTCCCGCCATCCCAGGAATTAACCTGGTGAACCTACGCTGCACTCCCTCAATAGCAAGAATGTCCTTCCTCAAATTAGGGGACCAAAACTGCACACAATACTCCAGGTGTGGTCTCACTACCTCTTGGTTTCACACCTCTTCTCTCATAGAAACATCGACAATAGGTACAGGAGTAGGTCGTTCGGCCCTTTGAGCCAGCACCGCCATTCAATATAATCATTGCCGATCATCCAGAATCAGTACCCCGTAGAAGGTGAACAGGAGAAGACACAAAATGCTGGAGTAACTCAGCGGGGTCAGCAAGCAACTCAGGCGGTACGGTGCTACAACGGTAGAGTTGCTGCCTCACAGCGCTAGAGACCCGGGTTTGATCCTGACTACGTGTGCTGTCTAGGCGGAGTTTGCATGTTCGCCCCGTGACAGCATGGATTTTCTCCGGGCGCTCCGCTTTCCTCCCACACTACAAAGGTTCGTAGGTGAATTTGGCTTTGATAAAAAGAATTGTTACATTATCCCTAGTGTGTGTAGATATTGCTGGTTCACAGGCATCGCTGGTTGGCATGGACTCCTTGGGCCGAAGGGCCTGTTTCTGCGCTGTATCTCTAAACAAAACTACACTACACTAAACACAGGAGAACATGGATAGGCGATGTTTCAGGTCCAGACCATGTTCTCCACAGATGCTGCCTGACCCGCTGAGTTACTCCAGCACTCTGTGAAACGTCATCTATCCATGTTCTCCACAGATGCTGCCTGACCCGCTGAGTTACTCCAGCACTCTGTGAAAAACGTCACCTATCCATGTTCTCCACAGATGCTGCCTGACCCGCTGAGTTACTCCAGCACTCTGTGAAACGTCACCTATCCATGTTCTCCACAGATGCTGCCTGACCCGCTGAGTTACTCCAGCACTCTGTGAAACGTCACCTATCCATGTTCTCCACAGATGCTGCCTGACCCGCTGAGTTAAGGGCCTGTCCCACTGTACGAGGTAATTCAAGAGTTCTCCCGAGTTCTCCCCTGATTCGAGCTTGTGTAATGTACGTAGCAGGTCCGTAGGAGTTCGTGGATGTCTCGTAGCGGCTCGTACGAGTAACGGTAGGTACTCGGGAAATCCGGTGAACCCGTGACTTTTTTGCAACACTGTGAAAAATGTCGGCGAGTTAAAAAATACTGGTGATGAAAAAAATGGTTACTTTTTACTCGTACGAGCCGCTACAAGACGTCCACGAACTCCTACGGGCCCTTTACGGACATTCTCCGAGTTCGAATCGGGGGAAAACTCGGGAGAACCGTGAATGACCTTGTACAGTGGGACAGGCCCTTTACTCCAGCGCTCTATATTTCTGTTCAACAATGTCGGCAGCTGACCGCATTACCACGCTGCCCGAATAGCATGAAAAAAACAAATCTACCTTCGGTACATGTGACAAAAATAAACTTAAATCTAGGAGTTGAATAGTTTCCTGGTGTTTGTTATTCTATGTCAAGGATTAAATCGGACCCTGAGGCAAGTATTGAAGTCCACTCCCATTATCACCCAAAGGGAAGACCACATCTCAGGGAAACCTCAGGGACACTTCAAGGTGCATGAATGATATTTGGCCCAGACTGTTCCTCAAAGCAACCTCTCCCCGTCACTCATCAACTCCATCTACACTTCACTTTGCCTCGCGACAAACAGCCAACACAATCAACGACCACTCAACACCTTGGTCATTTCAGTTTTAGTTTTCGAGATGCAGCATGGAAATGGGCCCTTCGGTCACCCGTTCACACTAGTTCTATGCTATCCCACTGTCTCATCCACTCCCTACACACGAGGGGGCAATTTACAGCGGGCAGTTCAACCTACAAACCCGCACGTCTTTGGGATGTGGGAGGAAACCAGAGTTGCCCGGAGGATGCCCAGGTGGTCACAGGGAAAACATGCAAACTCCACACGGACAGCACCTGAGGTCAGGATCTCCTCCCCTCTCCCATGGGCCGATGATACAAAGCTTAGATGCACGTATCACCTGATTCAAGAACAGCTTCTTCCCCGCCCTTTTCAGACAATTGAACAGACGTGTCACTTGCTAAGGGTGGGTTCCTCATCCTCCTATCTACCTCATTGGGCTCCTTACACTTTTTTATTATCCACACTTTCTCTGTGGCTGCAACACACTGTTCTGCACTCTGTTTCCTTTGCAGATGCATGATCGATGTACGCATGTCTGGTACGAACTGCTGGGATACCACACAAGACAAAATCTTACATGGAAACATAGAAACATAGAAAATAGGTGCAGGAGTAGGCCATTCGGCCCTTCGAGCCTGCACCGCCATTCAATATGATCATGGCTGATCATCCAACTCAGTATCCCGTACCTGCCTTCTCTCCATACCGTTGTTGTGTTCAAGAAGGAACTACAGATGCTGGAAAATCGAAGGTACACAAAATTGCTGGAGAAACTCAGCGGGTGCAGCAGCATCTATGGAGCGAAGGAACTAGGCAACGTTTCGGGCCAAAACCCTTCTTCAGACTGAATCTCCCACAGGTATGCTTCTCTCCATACCCTCTGATCCCCTTAGCCACAAGGGCCACATCTAACTCCCTCTTAAATATAGCCAATGAACTGGCCTCGACTACCCTCTGTGGCAGAGAGTTCCAGAGATTCACCACTCTCTGTGTGAAAAAAAAGTTCTTCTCATCTCGGTTTTAAAGGATTTCCCCCTTATCCTTAAGCTGTGACCCCTTGTCCTGGACTTCCCCAACATCGGGAGCAATCTTCCTGCATCTAGCCTGTCCAACCCCTTAAGAATTTTGTACGTTTCTATAAGAAACATGGTATCGGTCTACCTTTAATCAGAGAAAATCGGGAAGAGTGTCAGGGGTTATGGGGAGAAGGCAGGAGAATGGGGTTGAGAGGGGAAGATAGATCAGTCGTGATTGAATGGCAGAGTAGACTCGATGGGCCGAATGGTCTAATTCTGTTCTGAAAACTTATGAATTTATGACTTCACTAGACTTTATCTTGCACTAAATGTTATTTCCTTTATCCTGTATCTGTAGACTGTGGAAGGCTTGATTGGAATCATGTACAGTATAGTCTTGCCGCTGACTGGATAGCACACAACAACAAAACTGTTCACTGTACCTCCGTACATGTGACAATAAACTAAACTAAACTAAACCATAGAAGAGAGACACAAAATGCTGGTGTTATGTCCCGGTTCCCGGAGGTTGCAGGTGGTTGCTGGAGGTTGCAGGTAGTGGAAGCAGGTAGGGAGACTGACAAAAACCTCCGGGAACCGCACGGAAACCTTGGGCGGGGCACAAAGTCTCCAGAGGTCTCCGTTCAGGTTTCCTAAGTGGGACAGGGGCATGACTCAGCGGGTCAGACAGCATCTCTGGAGAAAAGGAATAGGTGACTTTTCAGGTTAAGACCCTTTTTCAAACTAAACTAAACTATCTCAGTACATGGTTGGAAGGCATGGTGGCGCGGCAGGAGAGCTGCTGCCTCACAGCGCCAGAGACCCGGGTTCGATCCCGACTACGGGTGCTGTCTGTACGGAGTTTTCACGTTCTCCCCGTGACCTGCGTGGGTTTTCTCCAGGATCTTCAGGTTCCTCCCACACTCCAAAGACGTACAGGTTCGTAGGTTAATTGGCTTGGTGTAAATATGTAAAATTGCGCCTAGTGTGTGTATGTAGGATGGTGTTAGTGTGCGGGGATCGCTGGACGGCGCGGACTCGGTGGGCCGAAGGGCCTGTTTCCGCGCTGTATCTCTAAACCTAAACGGGACAATAATAGACCAATACCAACACCTGCAGAGAGTATAAAATCCACAAAGATTGGACAACTCCTGCTTCTTATGGACATCTTCTCAGTATTTTTCTACGGGATCCAAAGATCTGCCTCTTGCTTCGATGAATTGCTACCATGTGCTGTGACTTGGAATGTAGACTCATGCTACATGCAAAAATCATTTAACTTGCCAGATGTGACCTTTGCAAGCTATGTCCTTAAACAAATTGGATCTATCCGCAGTGTGTCGTGTTTTCTTATTCCTAACAGGAAGAATGTGCTCCCTGGCAAAGCGAGATGTATATTGCGTCTTTAGCCCTCGGTTTCATGGTGAGGTTAGGTTCACAAGTTCACGAGTTCATAAGTGATAGGAGCAGAATCGCATTTGGGGCAGCGCGGTGGCACAGCGGTAGAGTTGCTGCCTGACCCGGGTTCGATCCCGACTACGGGCGCTGTCTGTACGGAGTTTGCACGTTCACCCCGTGACCTGCGTGGGTTTTCTCCGAGATCTTCGGTTTCCTCCCACACTCCAAAGACGTACAGGTGTGTAGGTTAATTGGCTTGGTCTATGTGTAAATTGTCCCCGGTGTGTGTAGGATAGTGTTAATGTGTGGGGATCGCTGGTCGGTGCGGACTAGGTGGGCCGAAGGGCCTGTTTCCGCGCTGTATCTTTAAACTAAACTAAACTAAACTAAAGTTTACTGTGCCATTATTGTGCCATTCAATCATGGCTGATCTATCTCTCCCCCCTCCTAACCCCATTCTCCTGCCTTCTCCCCGTAACCTCTGACACCCGTACTAATCAATAATCTTCCTACCTCTGCTTTAAATATATCCACTGACTTGGCCGACACAGCCATCTGTGGAAATGAATTCCACAGATTCACCACCCTCTAGTTAAAGAAATTCCTCCTCATCTCATTGCCCTTTAATTACTGGATAGACTCGGCTTGTACTTGCTAGTACAGTATTTATAAGATTGAGGGGGGATCTAATAGAAACTTACAAAATTCTTAAGGGGTTGGACAGGCTAGATGCAGGAAAATTGTTCCCGATGTTGGGGAAGTCCAGAACAAGGGGTCACAGTTTAAGATTAAGGGGGAAATCTTTTAGGACCGAGATGAGGAAAACATTTTTCACACAGAGAGTGGTGAATCTGTGGAACTCTCTGCCACAGAAGGTAGTTGAGGCCACAGTTCATTGGCCATATTTAAGAGGGAGTTAGATGTGGCCCTTGTAGCTAAAGGGATCAGGGGGTATGGAGAGAAGGCAGGTACAGGATACTGAGTTGGATGATCAGCCATGATCATATTGAATGGCGAATGGTGCAGGCTCGAAGGGCCAAATGGCCTACTCCTACACCTATTTTCTATGTTTTTATGTTTCTAATTCTGAGGCTATACCCTCTGTTCCGAGACTCTCCCACTAGTGGAAACATCCTCTCCACACATGCACCCTATTCAGGTTTGTTTTGATGACCAATGAGCAGAATTAGTATACGAGTGGGTATTAGAGTTAATGATGTGATTTGGAGTTCCGTCACCATCTGCAACCCACCAGAATCTCGTTTTAATGAAGGCCCTCAAGCTGTATCACAAGGGTTCAAAAGGCAAACAAACTTAGCTATTTGTTTTTGTGGAGGATTTGATTTAATTCCACACCATTCCATAACCCTTAGCTTTCAGAGATACAGCATGTTTCCAAATCACTTCCCACAGGTCTACAGAGGAAGGAAATATCTGCCTGAAGAAGGGTTCCAAGCCGAAACATCACTTATGTCTTTTCTCCAGAGATGCTGCCTGACCTGTTTTTTTTTTTTTTTTTTTTGTTTTTTTTTTTTTTTTAATCAAAAAATTTATTCAATTATTAAAAAATAATATTTACACTACAATAAAACAAGCCAAAACCCACCACCATAAATACAATACAAACATATATCCATAATAAACTATTATACAATTATGATACAATCCTTATTGAGGATACATTCAACACCCTGCGGAGCCCAGCGGTCCCGAAACTCCCTCAGGGTGCCCCTGCCTGACCTGTTGGCAGCATTGACAGCAAATGGCAGCATTTTAAGTAACTAAGTAAGTATATTGGCCAAGTATTCACATACAAGGAATTTGCCTTGGTGCTCCGCCCACTAGTTACAACATGACATACAGTGACAGTTACGAATGACTCAGAAAACTCTACAATACAATACAATACAAATTTATTATCATTTGAGCCCCAGTGAGACTCAAACGAAATGTTGTTTCCACAGCCATACAAACAAAGACACTGTCTTACAGACATACACATAATTAAATTCACACAAACATCCATCACAGTGAAGCCACTGTGATGGAAGGCAAGTCTTTTCTCTCCCCTGTTCTCCGTGTCTCTCCCGATGTCCAAGCCCCAGGCGGGCGATGATGAGTCCCACGGCCATTTTAGGCCGCGCGGGGCGATTTACGGCCCCGCTCCCGGTCTGAAAGTCACAATGTTGGAGCCCCCGGCGGGCGCTGGAATGTCCCACGGCCATGAAGCCGTGCCGGAATATTAATAATAATAAAACATTAATGATAAAACACCATTGATCAAGCATGTGAACCAACAAAATACCAGATCTAAGGGAGGCTACAGATTTCTGGCTGGTACACAAAAAGCTAGAGAAACTCAGCGGGTGCAGCAGCATCTATGGAGCGAAGGAAATAGGCAACGTTTCGGGCCGAAACTCTTCTTCAGATTTCCGGCTGTTGAGTAGAGCAACTACTCGTGGATAAAAAAACTGTTTTTATGTCTGGCTGTGGCAGCTTTGACAATCCGGAGTCGCCTTCCAGCGGGAAGTGATTCAAAGAGTTTGTGGCCAGGGTGAGAGGGGTCAGAGATGATCTTGCCCGCTCGCTTCCTGTGTCTTTGTGTCCATCTTCGGTTCCCTCCGGCATCTGTGATTTCTACTGGCACATTTTGTCGAGGTTGACCAACTTTGAAGAAGTTCTCCTCCTCTCTCTGACTAGAGTTCATTATCCACTCTTTTTGGTTTTTGGTTTAGAGATATACAGCGTGGAAACAGACCCATCGGCCCACCGAGTCCACGCCGACCAGCGATCTCCGCGGACTAACACCATCCTACACACATGTAGGGACAAAATTGTAATTTTACCGAAGCCAATTAACCTACAAACCTGACTCAAGTCAAGTCAAGAGACTTTATTGTCATGTGTCCCAGATAGGACAATGAAATTCTTGCTTTGCTTCAGCACAACAGAATATACAGAACGGATCAGTGTGTCCATATACCATTATATAAATATACACACACATGAATAAATAAACTGATAAAGTGCAGATAACAGATAATGGGCTATTAATGTTCAGAGTTTTGTCCGAGCTGAGTTTAATAGCCTGATGGCCGTGGGGAAGTAGCTATTCCTGAACCTGGACATTGCAGTCTTCAGGCTCCTGTACCTTCTACCTGAAGGTAGCGGGGAGATGAGTGTGTGGCCAGGATGGTGTGGGTCCTTGATGATACTGCCAGCCTTTTTGAGGCAGCGACTGCGATAAATCCCCTCGATGGCAGGGAGGTCAGAGCCGATGATGGACTGGGCAGCGTTTATCAAGGAACTGACAGCCCACTCTTAAGGTCATAAGTGATAGGAGTGGAATTAGGCCATTCAGCCCATCATTCAATCATGGCTAATGTATCTCTCTCTCCTAACCCCATTTTCCTGCCTGCACCCCATAATTTCTGACACCTAATCAAAACTTCCATATATCTCTGCCTTAAACAAAAGGCCGCCACAGGCTTCTGTGGAAAAAAACCCCACAGATTCACCACCCTCTGCTAAAGAAATTTCTCCTCATCTCTTTCATAAAAGATCGTCCATTAATTCTGAGACTGTGAACCCTAGTCCTAGACTTTCTCACGAGTGGGATCATCCTCTCCAGAGTCAGAGTCAGCACCACCGGATATTGGAGGAGCAGCACCTCATATTCCGCTTGGGCAGTCTGCACCCTAGCGGCATAAACATTGAATTCTCCAATTTCCGGTAGCCCTTGCTGTCTCCTCCCCTTCTCAGCTCTCCCTCAGCCCTCGGGCTCCTCCTCTTCCTTTTTCCTTTCATCTCCCCCCCCCCCCCCCCCCCCCCCACCCCCCCCCCCCATTAGTCTGAAGAAGGGTTTCGGCCCGAAACGTTGCCTATTTCTTTCGCTCCATAGATGCTGCTGCACCCGCTGGATTTCTCCAGCACTTTTGTCTACTCTCCACAGAGCGTCCAAGCCTTTCACTATTCTGTATGTTTCAAAGAGGTTCCCCCTCATTCCTCGAAACTCCAGCGAGTGCAGGCCCAGTGCCTTCAAACGCTCACCATAAGTTAACCTACTCATCACTGTGTGCCCCAAGGATCTCAACACCTTGTCGAATCTCTCTGCTCTTCTACTGAACACACAGTCGGTGACTGACAATGCAGGAGGAACTCATTTGTAAATGAAAGGAGCAGTAATCTTGCAAAATATGTCATATTAAATCATTTATTTTCTCGGCAGCGGTGGCTTATTTACATAACAACACTGAGCAAAGATGTGCCAACATGTTGCGAGTATCGTGCGATCTGAGACTACAGTACAGTGTTGCCTCTGTGAGCTCACCGACACCTTGTGATTAATGTGCAGGAAGGAACTGCAGCTGCTGGTTTACACCGAAGACAGACACAAAGTGCTGGAGTAACTCAGCGGGACAGGCAGCATCTCTGGAGAGAAGGGAATGGGTGATGTTTCGGGTCGAGACCCTTCTTCAGACTGGTTAGGGATTAGGGGGAAGGAGAGATATTGAACAATGAATGAAAGATACGCAAAAAATACAATCAATCAATCAAGTTTTATTTGTCTCATGCACATAAAGTGCAAGTGAAATGAATTTGCCAGCAGCGGTACAATGATAAAAGAACACACAATACACAATAGTAATTTACACAAACATCCACCACAGCATTCGTCACTGTGGTGGAAGGCACTAAGTTTGGCCAGTCCTCCTCCATTTCCCCCCCGTGGACGGTACCTCAACTCTCCGCAGTCGCAGCTGCGAGCGTCCAGTTGTACAGACAAGGTAAAGTCCAGGAAGGTCCTGAATCAGTGTCGCCCCACCGGAGACCGCGGATTCAAGATGGTGGAGGCCACAGGCCGGCGGTCGAAGATTTAAATGATGATGAAGGAAACAGGCCATGGTGAGCTCTTTGTAGGGTGAAAAGGAGAAGCCAGTGCTGCTTGGGTGGGGGGGGGGGGGGGGGGGGGGGGGGGGGGGGGGGATGGAGAGAGAGGGAGTGAATGCCGGGGTTACCTGAAGTTGGAGAAATCAATATTCATACCATATAACCATATAACAATTACAGCACGGAAACAGGCCATCTCGGCCCTACAAGTCCGTGCCGAACAACTCTTTTTTCCCTTAGTCCCATCTCCCTGCACTCACACCATAACCCTCCATTCCCTTCTCATCCATATGCCTATCCAATTTATTTTTAAATGATACCAACGAACCTGCTTCCACCACTTCCACTGGAAGCTCATTCCCACACAGCCACCACTCTCTGAGTAAAGAAGTTCCCCCTCATGTTACCCCTAAACTTCTGTCCCTTAATTCTGAAGTCATGTCCTCTTGTTTGAATCTTCCCTATTCTCAAAGGGAAAAGCTTGTCCACATCAACTCTGTCTATCCCTCTCATCATTTTAAAGACCTCTATCAAGTCCCCCCTTAACCTTCTGCGCTCCAGAGAATAAAGACTTAACTTATTCAACCTATCTCTGTAACTTAGTAGTTGAAACCCAGGCAACATTCTAGTAAATCTCCTCTGTACTCTCTCTATTTTGTTGACATCCTTCCTATAATTGGCCGACCAAAATTGTACACCATACTCCAGATTTGGTCTCACCACTGGGCTATAAGCTGCCCAAGCGAAATATGAGATGCTGTTCCTCCAATTTGCGTTTAGCTTCACTGAAGACCAAGGAGGAGATTGAGGACAGAAAGGTCGGTGTGGGAATGGAAAGGAGAAAGTGTTTCTCCAGCATTTTTGTCTACCTACCAACCTGTACGTCTTTGGAGTGTGGAGATCTAATCCTGGTGGGGCCGTGCAACCTCCCTGGCACGGTGGGCCGAAGGGCCTGTTTCCGCGCTGTATCTCTAAAGTCTTAAGTCTGACTCATTGCTTGTCGATAGTGCACCGATCTTGTTTTATCAACGGCTCTTAACGTGTGTGTTTTTTGTGTGGATCAATCTTCTAGTGCTGCCCATTTGTTTGCCCGTTATCAAATCTCATCCTGACAATGAAATGTTGTGACTGTGGGAATTAAAGAATTGAAGATGCGGTGAGATTACTTTGCTGCGGAGACATGCTCCTCCCACCCGCCCAGGGCTAGACTGCAGTTTCCTTGCACCCATTGAACGGGTTTGTCTAGAAACCTTCAGGATTCCTGGAGTGTAAAGTAACGAATTGTAGGTAGGCAAAAATGCTGGAGAAACTCAGCGGGTGCGGCTGCATCTATGGAGCGAAAGAATAGGCAATGTTTCGGGCTGAAACCCTTCTGGAAATAGGCAACGTTTCGGGCCGAATTCCTTCTGGAAATAGGCAACGTTTCGGGCCGAATCCCTTCTGGAAATAGGCAACGTTTCGGGCCGAATCCCTTCTGGAAATAGGCAACGTTTCGGGCCGAATTCCTTCTGGAAATAGGCAACGTTTCGGGCCGAAACCCAGAAGGGTTTCGACCCGAAACGTTGCCTATTTCCCTCGCACCATAGATGCTGCTGCACCCGCTGAGTTTCTCCAGCAATTTTGTCGAACTTCGATTTTCCAGCATCTGCAGTTCCTTCTTGAACAAGGAACTAATTGTGGAGCTCTAACCCACCCATTGTTCTAAGTTTCAACTCTGAAGAACCATCCCGACACGAAACGTCACCTATCCATGTTCTCCACAGATGCTGCCTGACCCGCTGAGTTACTCCAGCACTCTGTGAAACGTCACCTATCCATGTCCTCCACAGATGCTGCCTGACCCGCTGAGTTACTCCAGCACTCTGTGAAACGTCACCTATCCATGTCCTCCACAGATGCTGCCTGACCCGCTGAGTTACTCCAGCACTCTGTGAAACGTCACCTATCCATGTTCTCCACAGATGCTGCCTGGCCCGCTGAGTTGCGGTAGAGTTGCCAGAGAGATGGGTTCAATCCTGACCACAGGTGCTGTCTGTACATTCACCCTCGTGATCACGTGGGTTTTCTCCGGGTGCTCCGGTTTCCTCCCACACTCCAAAGACGTACAGGTTTGTAGGTTAATTGGCTTCGGTAAGTTGTAAAATATTCCCTACTATGTAGGATAGTGTTAGTATATGGGGTGATCGCTGGTCGGTGTGGACTCAGTGGGCCAAAGGGCCTGTTTCCATGCTGTATCTCTAAACTAAACTAAACTAAATTAAACTTCAAAGATGTACAGGTTTGTAGGTTATTTGAATTCTGTAAATTGTAAATTGTCCATGCTGTGTGTAGGATAGTGTGGGAATCGCTGGTCGGCATGGACTGAAGGGCCTCTTTCCATGCTGTATCTCTAAACTAAACTCAACATAAGTCAAGTTATTCTACCAAGTACTTATCCAATTCCTCATTCAAGAGTTAATAGAAATCATTTGAAATCTTTTACAGCCCTTTTCTCAATCTTCTCTCTAATAAGGCACTTGCCAAAATGCATCAGTTCTTGCATTGTGTGAGCATGTTTTAACTTAATAAAACTGTGCATTATTGATGCTGCCTGGAATTTCAAGATCTGGATCGAGTTTCTGTTCAGACTTTTGTCTGTTAAAAGGGAATTATTTTCTGATAACAAGACCGCCGTACTTAGTTTTAAGTTGTCAAAGCAACATTTAGTTCAGACCTTACTCCAATGTGGCCTAAGGTCAAAAGGTCATAAGTGATAGGAGCAGAATTAGGCCATTCTGCCCATCATGTCTACGCCACCATTCAATCATGGCTGATCTATCTCTCCCTTCTAACCCCATTCTCCTGCCTTCTCCCCATTCCCTCTGACACCCATACTAATGAAAGATCTATCTATCTCTGCCTGAAAAATATCCACTGACTTGTGGCCTCCACAGCCGTCTGTGGCAAAGAATTCCACAGATTCACCACCCTCTGATTAAAGATGTCAGTAACGTTTTGAATGCAAAGTGCCCAAAATGCACAGTCTCGTTACGAAATTCTTACAACTTGGAGAAAATATTAGTTCATACATTCATGAGACATGGGAGCAGATTTAGGCCATTCTGCCCATCATGTCCACTCTGCCATTCAATCTCTCCCTCCTAACCCCATTCTCCTGTCTGGATGGAGTGCATGTGGAGAGGATGTTTCCACTAGTGGGAGAGCCATCGCCTCAGAATAAAAGAACATACCTTTAGATAGGAGATGAGGAGAAATTTATTGAGTCAGAGGGTGGTGAATCTGTGGAATTCTTTGCCACAGACGGCTGTGGGGGCCAAGTCAATGGGTATTTTTAAGGTTGTGATTGATAGATTCTTGATTAGTACGGGTGTCGGGGGTTATGGGGAGAAGGCAGGAGAATGGGGTTGAGGGGAAAAGATGGACCACACAGCCATGATTGAATGGTGGAGTAGACTTGATGGGCCGAATGGCCTAATTCTGCTACTATCACTTATAAACCTGTGGCAATCTGTGTTCCCCATCCCCAGACTCAATGCTGGCAAACCTCATGTTAGTATTCATAGTCATTTAATCTTGTATATGTGTCAAAAACCTGACGTGAAGAACATTTTGTCATTTTTCTAGATACTTAAGAGAAAAAAAACAGTAATGAGTAAAGCCTGAAACTGACTTAAATAAATAATATTCAAAGGATCACTTACATTTCTGCTGGCGGTCCAGTGCTCCATGTCTCTAGTGACCCTTGCCGACTTCTCATGATGCACCGTAGAAAGAACGCAGTCTGCTTCCATCACAGCTTTGGTTTGGGAACAGCTCTGCCCAAGAGCACAATAAATCGCAGAGAGTTGTAGATGTAGCCCAGTCCATCACACACACCACACTCCCCACCATTGTAGATGTAGCCCAGTCCATCACACACACACCACACTCCCCCACCATTGTAGATGTAGCCCAGTCCATCACACACACACCACACTCCCCACCATTGTAGATGTAGCCCAGTCCATCACACACACCACACTCCCCACCATAACTCATCAGGTGAAGCAGCATCTATGGAGCGAAGGAATAGCTGATGTTTGGGTCAAGACCCCGAAGGAATAGGTGACGTTTCGGGTCGAGACCCATAAGGGTCTCGACCCGAAACGTCGCCTATTCCTTCGCTCCATAGACGCTGCCTCACCCGCTGAGTTTCTCCACCATTTTTGTCCACCTTCGGATTTTTCCAGCATCTGCAGTTCCTTCTTAAACACTCCCCACCATTGTAGATGTAGCCCAGTCCATCACACACACCACACTCCCCACCATTGTAGATGTAGCCCAGTCCATCACACACACCACACTCCCCACCATTGACTCCATCTACACTTCACGCTTCACTGCCTCAGTAAATTGGCGACCTTGATCAACGACCTTTCCCTGCTCAGTCATTCCATGTTCTCTCCACTACCACGTGGCGGAAGATGCAGAAGGGCATCACGGTGGCGCAGCGGTAGAGTTGCTGCCTCACAGCGCTTGCAGCGCTGGAGACCCGGGTTCGATCCTGACCACGGATGCTGTCTGAACGGAGTTTGTACGTTCTCCCCGTGACCTGCGTGGGTTTTCTCTGAGATCTTCAGTTTCCTCCCACACTCCAAAGACGTGCAGGTGTGTAGGTTAATTGGCTTTGTGTATGTTTAAATTGTCCCTAGAGCGCGTAGAATTAAGGGCCTGTCCCACTTGGGCTATTTTTAGGCGATTGTCATAGTCGTAGCTGGTCACTGAAAAACCTGTGACTGGACCCCCCCTTCGACATAACATTTGAAATGGAATCATTACTTTAACAACAAAAAAAACCCAAAGTCATCACCAGCGACAACCAACGTCACCTGGCACCAACTACGACAGCACCAACGTCAGGAGAAGTCACGCTACGCTCATTGGCGTCAAACCCGCTGTCATCGATAATTTTTGAAAATCCAGCGGTGACCAGAAAGACGCTACGACTCTTTGGGCGACTGAGGAGACGACTCACGTCCGTACAGGCGACACCCCAGCAACCATGTGGTGACAGCCTAGTCGCCTGTAGTCTCCCTAAAAAATATCCTAAGTGGGACAGGCTCTTACGTGTACGGGGATCGCTGGTCAGTGTGGACTCGGTGGGCCGAAGGGCCTGTTTCTGCGCTGTATCTCTAAACTAAACTAAACCAGACTGCTAAGACTGCTAAACGGACTTT